>NW_017307117.1:575254-638321 GCF_000935625.1 Nanorana parkeri
TATGGTTACCATTAGTCCCCGTTTGCCAGGGACAGTCCCCGCTTTGAGGGGTCTGTCACTAGAAAGAATGGTTCCTGTGCATCTTCAGCCACTTCCGGTGTTAACACAATTTGGCCACACACATGATTTGCCGTGGCACGTCTGTCGCATTATTTCACTGCTTGTAGTGCCCAGGGCACTTTGTCTTTACACAGAGATGTAACTAGAACTTTCAGGGCTCCGGTGGAAGAAACCAGGAAGGGCCCCCCTAACACCCCACCGCCATGGGAAGGCACTATAAACAGGCACCGTGTCGTTAACAGGAAGGCTGCCGAGGTCCCCAGCAACCGAGGAACATCAGACAGCCGCTTCAGGTTAAAAATGTAGTACCGGTGTTCTGTATGAGAAAGCCGACCCAGTATCTGCGCTTGTGCATAGACAGGATTATTGAGGAAACCGGCATTTATTTACAAAGTATTAGTTTGTAATGGTTAATAGTGACCATTAATAATATGCCATCCATGGCAGTAAATGATGGATGGAATATTAACGGTCACAATTAACAATGTAACCTAAATGCTTTGTCAATAAATCCCGGTTTCCTCGATAATACTGGCCCGTGTGCAAGCGCAGATGCTGAGGTTGGCAAATTCGACTAGGTCGGTGTTCTAGACCGAACACCGGTATCTGTGCTTAGTATCGGGGCATTTTCACAAGTACAAGTACTCGTGAAAATGCCCAGTATTGGCACTTGTGCATCCCTACCTAATAATATAATGTATTGCTGGGACTTGTAGTCCTGCATAGTTGTTGCTATTCTGCATTGCTGTATAATCATTATACAGCAATGCAGAATACCACCAGCTACGCAGGACTACAAGTCCCAGCAATACCTGACCTAACTCCTGCAGCACCTTCTTCCGCGTCTCGGCGGCCAGGGGGCGGGTCTAAGTGGAGAGGGTCCGCTTCCACACAGAAGAATGTGCTGTTTGGCGGAGCCTGCAGCACATTCTGCTTGACAAGTGACAGGTTCTCTCCATTCCCGCCACACAGCCGCCAATACATGTCTGGCTTCTACTGCTGCTGGTGGCAGAGTGGCGGGGAACAAGCGGCACTAATGGGAGGGGGCCGCATGAGGGAGCTGCGGGCCCTCTTCTTCCTCTCTGGGCCCCCCCAAACAGGCGGAATGCCAGGGCACGGTCGCAATTGCGACCGCTGCGACCCTGGTAGTTCCACCAGTGTCTTTATATCTTTAATGCCTTCTTCTTCTTCCAGAAGTCTGTGACCAGATGTTTCAGGACATGCTAAAAATTGGGGCATGGTTTAGTGGGTGTGGCTACAAATGGAGGTCTGGTTTATGGGTGTTGTCAAAAGTAGGGCATGGTCTGTAGGGTGTCCCCAGATTCCATTTTCAAAATCTGGTAACCTTAAGTTAGAGGCATTTCAACGAATTGTTGCAATTGTAAAGGGTTTATGGTATGTGGTAATTTGAAATAAAATGATTCTCAACAAATATTTTAAAGCATAGTTTAAAAACATTAACACAAATCTGCATTGTATCAAACGTCTGCAGAGATGCCTGTGGTATAACAGTACATGGATTGCTATGGTTCCCAACTCCACAACATGTTTTTCTTATGCTGTAACTGCAGGCCAATCAGACAGAAGAACTCATGTAAATTTGTAATCAGGATATTGATTGGGCGGTTCGCTTAGGAACATATGCATTTTACAACTTGGAACATGTGTGGTATCTGTCACCCAAGAGGCCAGCACAGTATTCATTTTCATGCTGGTTATGAAGGTTTCCAAGAAACGTAATTCCATCCTTTCTAGCGGTGAGCCCAGGGACAGTGCTGAGGCTCTCATGCTGAATACAAGAATGAGATGGAGGACACTGCAGACTGCAGATGAAACTGCATGCAGGGAAAATTGAATAACACAAATTCACATTTAAAATGGTTCTTTCCAAGGTGAGCTACATGGCAACAAATGACTATACAATATATAACATTAAAAGGTATACAGCAGAGCCTAACATATAGTTTAAATCAGCTAAATACTTCCATGTACATCAGTACAAAAAGTGTGCAAAGTCTTACAGTTCATTTTCTTTAGAAAGTAGCCACCAGACCAAAAGCCTGTCCCCTGCCAGCATGCTGTAGAAAAGAACCCTTTCTTGATATGTGGAAGCAGTGCACTCTCTGCACTGCTTCCACACTTGTCTGACTCAGCCCCTGCTAAGTGGGAGCTAGAGCTCTTGAAGGAGCAGGTAGCATGAGCTTTGTGGAGTGCAGCACTATTGTCAGGGTACTTCAGTCAGCAGCCATAGTACAGCTCTTGTCCGGATCGCTGCATGAGGTAATGCGCATGTTCTGCGCTACGGTTCCAATATTGCACATAGGAATACGCATGGGCGGAAATGATACACACATGCACGTGCGCACACCTGTTCTTGGTGCCGGGCGGCCTATTTAAGGATGGCTCCTGCATCTGCACATTGCCGAGAGATCTTCAGCTGTATCTTGCATTGTGATCCTGTTTCTGATACCTGGTTGACCTGGCTTGATGCCTGACTCTGCTGCTTGCTGCCTGCCTTGCGACCACGGCTTGTCCGCTGACCATTCCTTGTCTCATGATTTGGTACCACTCTGCTCACAAGTGTATGACCCAGCCTGTTCCTGACATCACTTTTGCCTCCTGCTTCTGTACCACGCTGCCCGCCCATTACTGATCTGGCTTGTTC
This sequence comes from Nanorana parkeri, assembly GCF_000935625.1. Classification (NCBI taxonomy): domain Eukaryota; kingdom Metazoa; phylum Chordata; class Amphibia; order Anura; family Dicroglossidae; genus Nanorana; species Nanorana parkeri. The sequence goes on from NW_017307117.1 coordinate 577,980, forward strand.
CTGACTTCCCTTCAGCTCCTCACACCAGTGCTGTCTGATCTGCTATCAACCATCAGCTACCTCTAGCATCCAGTTGTCAGCACCATCATCTCTTGTCAAGCATCCAAGTCAGCCACAGGCACTCGTGCCCCCTCTCTGTCTATACAACTGCTGTCCCATCTCCAGTGGGGCTCAGAGAAGAGTTGCAAGGGAAGGCAAGTGGAGGGGCACTATACGCTCACACCAAGGTACATGACAGCTATGCAGAGGATATGTCAGAGCTTTGCAGAGAGGCCACTGCTTCCACACAAAGAGCAAAGGTCCTTCTCTGCAGCCTACTGGCAGAGGACAGTCTTTTTTACTCAAGCTCTAGCTGCTTTCTTTAGAAAACAAAGGTTTACATCAGACCCCGGGGAACAATATTGGACCTTTTGTGTGTTTTTGACATGATTTCTTTTTTCTTTATTGATGCTAGACAATATAAACTACTTTTTATTGCACAATCATCATTAAATAGATGTTACAAACAAGTGTAATTAGCACATTTCTCTAGTAAGATCAATAAATCAATGGTGAAAAATGAACAAATAAGAAATAAGAGGCTCAATTCACAAAGCTTTAACACCAACCTAAGGCACTCTATTTTCTGCCATGTGACTGTAATTTTTCTTTTATTGGACTCTTTTATTGGAGCTTACAATAACTGTCATTTGTAATAGAAAATAAGGATACGTATTCTGGTGTGCTAGCTTTGTGAATTGAACTTCATGAGTGCCAAGAGAAGGAGTAAGTTGTCTTTATCATTTATGGTTTGTCAGACAATGGGGGGGAATTAGACACCTGCGATTCGTTTCGTTCCGAAACGAAATTTGGACGAAATTTCGGAAATTCGGATGTATCCGAATTCCGAATTACAGCTAAAACAAATCCGAATTCCCGATTTCCGAAATTTCGTACGAATTTCGTTAGCGGTAGTCCGGTCGAATTTTTGTTTTTGGACGAATTTTCGGTTTTTAGCGGTAGTCCGGGGGAGAAACGAATTTCGTCTGAATCCGAATTCCGAAACAAATTTAATTTCGGACCCGAATCCGAAAAACTAATTAATACAAAATACGAAACTAAACACATTTTTTGCTGGTGCACATGTCTAGGGGGAATTAATAAAATGTGTCTGAGACAAGTTCTATCTCAACTGGTACGGTTGCCCATAGCAAAGAATGAACGTCTATTTCTTCGTTTTATCCACAAAGCTTAGAAAATAAAATGTGCTGATTGGCTACGCTCCAGTTGAGATACCTTTTATTGCATCAATAACTGAATAAAAAATTAAGGATAGAGTTGGGCTCAAGATGTACATTTATATGCAGTCTGGTAAGTAATTTCACAAATTACATAGTTAGTAAGGTTGAAAAAAGATACAAAGCCATCGAGTTCAACCAATAGAAACAAAAATGAATACATAGAAACCTATACCCACACTGAGCCAGAGGAAGGAAAAGACTCTTTAATATCCAGTTATATTCTGTGCATTTAGCTATGCATTTAGTTGTTTTTAACTATCAAATGAGCTACCTAGAACTAGGACCTGAGGGAATCTGCTCCACATTTGTACAGCTCTTCCTGTGAAGAAGCCTCTCCACGTGCGTAGGTTAAACCTCTTTTAAGAGTTGCAAAGAGTATTCCTTGTCCTTTACAATAAAGTTAATAACTTTGCACCAGGTTGGGGCGTGATCACCATGTAAAAATATATCAATGGCTCTTTTCAAGGACAATATATTTAGTTGAGCTAGTCTTCCTTCATAGCTGAGCTCCTCCATGCCTCTTATCAGTTTAGTTGCCCTTCTCTGCATTCTCCAAAATCCTTTTTGTGACCTGGTTCCTGAATCTGAACTGCATATTTCAGATGAGGTCTTACTATTGCACAGTGCCTTGTGAGCCCTGATTGGCTAAAGCCTTGCACCTGCCGAGAGGTTAGGTGCAAGACTTTGACAAATCAGGGCATAGTACTCTGTAAGAGCCATGATTGGGCAAAGTAATGATGACTTTAGTCTATTATAAATAATAGACTAAAGCTCCAATCTGAATAAAATACGAACCCTCTGCCTCCCTCCCCCCTCAAGCCCATTCTAAAAGGATTTGTATTTACCTTACCTTGTGGAACAAGGTAATACTCACCTAAGTCTGCCATCTGGGTCTTTGGATGGTGTCATTTCTGAGTGTGGAGGACCACTAATGTTCCCTCATGACCAGTCGCCCACAGTCACCCCGCACTAATCTTACTCCTCTTCTGATTACTGAGAGGACTCTGCTGCTGGATAGTCAATAAGAAGTGGTGACCACGTCCCTCAGGAAGTGGTGTGAACACCAGAAGGACCCTGCTAGATGTAAGGAGGACTGAAGGCTTGGGCCTGGAGCATCACGTGACCGCAGTCTTAGTTAAGGAAAAAGGGCATTTAGATATACAGGTGAAACTCGAATAATTAGAATATTGTGCAAAAGTAATTGCAGTAAGTGCTGCAAAAGGGGCCCAAACCAAGTACTGAGTACATATGCATGCTTGTACTTTTCAGAGGTCTGATATTGTTCTATGTACAATCCTTGTTTTATTGATTGCATGTAATAATCTACTTTTTTGAGGTTGTGGATTTGGGGTTCTTGGGGTTTTCATGAGCTGTAAGCCATAATCATCACAATTATGACAAATCACGGCTTGAACTGTCTTGCTTTGCATGTAATGAGTCTATCTTATATATTAGTTTCACCTTTTAAGTTGCATTAGTGAAATAAATGAACTTTGCACGATATTCTAATTATTCGAGTTTCACCTGTATTTTATTATCCAGCTATCAGTTAGGGGTGGGGTGGAGGTAAGGCGTTAATGTTATCCTGGAGAGGGGCTTTACAGTTTGTGCTCCTTAATTATACCCCATACTTTCCCTTTAAAGAACAGTTCCAGGCAACAAGTAAATGAGTCACTGAGCTTCTCATGCTCTCCAGGAAACACTGCAGCTGTGCTTTAATTATGAAGTTCACTCGGGCCATGGCTACATAGCTACATAGGTGACTAATTCTCTATGCTGATGAGAGAAGTAACAACTTGATGTGTGTTGGACATGCCAGTACGTATGCCATATCCATACAGCGTGCATGTTTATGAAGAGACCTGCTCCTGGCAGACATGCCTCGTTCAAGTGCATGCACCCAGAACTGCACGGATGTGCAGGTTCAGGTCAGTGTGTAGTTACGTGCATCCGCGTCCCCTCTCATAGGGGTGTATAGGAAGCTGCACGCAATTACACACTGCACCTGTCCCTCCCTGTAAGAGGTTTCTGCATGGGCATGTACACCATACAGATGTGCATGCTCGTGTGACTGGGGTCTAAATTTCTCAGCAGCAAGACATAAAAATTGCCTGTGTACCCCGAGCATTAATCTAAGTTTGTTTTTATAAATCTACAGCGGCCAGAATCCAGAGAACAGCTCACATGTTCCGTGAGTGTGCACTTAGCCTATACTTTATACCTTGCTTTCTCTGTCTGATTCCTCTATAGCCAATCACATTCAGATTTTCAAGGCAGATTTGAATTTGACTGTTGGCTGTACCAAACATCTAGTATTAGCATGGAATGTGCAATTGCTGTTTTTTTTTTTTTAATTTTCTGCTCACCTTTTCACCACAATCACAACAGATGGTTCCTAACCTATGCCTTCATGAAAGGAAATCATACTCTGGGGTTTAGCTATATAACCCTACCCTGTTACAAACTGATATGATATGTTATGGAACCAGCGGACTTGCTTAGGATGACACCTCAGCCAGTAAATGAGATCAGCATAATATTAATAATGTTATCAATGTGAATTGGTGTTTTTTAAAAGCCTTGTTTTTCTATATAAATTGCCATTTTATAGGTATATGGAGGCAGACATATTTCCTTACTACAAACACAGGCCCTGCTTCCTGCTTTGCAGTGCTACACAATGCATTCCTCCTAACTTCCCCTCATTCGGATGGACTGTCCTTCTTTTGAATTAAAATCCCTCTGTCCCTCTTTCCTTTTCAGCTGTCACTCTTTTTGTTCTGATGTACGGATATCTATGAAAATGTTCTATTTAACTACGAAAAGTGTTGTCATGCATTAAAAGCTTCATCTTATCTCTTAATTATTTTGTTTGCTAATTTGAAAAGCCAGTATACAGGAAAAGTAATAGTGGAAAAATACAACTCTGGGTTTTACCAATTTTTGGCAAAAAACATTCTTAATGGTTTGTATATCTAGGGGCGTGGCAGGGGTGTGTCCGTTGCCTAAATACGTTGGGAGGTATGTACAATGGTTGCCCTTAACTGCTCTTTCTCATAATACAAGTTCATAAGCTGACCTACTTTTTTGAAACCATATGCTGTCTGTGTGGCTCTAAACAGTTGTTAAAGTGGAATTTTAGTGGGAAACAATTTGCTCGAAGGAAGGTTTTTATTGCAGAAGATACTCTGTTGCGTACAATCTTGACATGACTTAGTGCTAGGATGAATTAACTCCTGTGTGTGTGTGTGTGCAGGAGTTATGTTACCCTGGTCTAGCCAATCAAGATGGCCACAGACATCAGACCGAGTGAGAGGCGATAAGGGGGCTCATTGACGTTGCATTGCTAGAGAGGATGTAAGTGCTGCAGACTTTAGTTCTCCTTTAAGAAGGAAAGTGGAGGGATTGCAGAGTCAGTGTTTGCTTACTCTAGCGGCTAATTTGCATTACATTTATATTTAATTCACTACATCAATTATCAATTACAAAAAAAGTTTAAGCTAGCATTTAAAAAAATGTGAAAGTCCCATCAAAATTAATATTATTATGTAAACAGTGCAACTCAAAATATGCATTAACTGAAAATATACTCTTCTTTCCTTTTAGGGCTCATTCAGACGAGTGTGCAAGCCCGTAAAAAGACCCGATCCCAGAAGGGCCAGGTGCTGTGTGTAATTTTTTACAGCAGCCTATTCTTCCCTGTGGGAGGACATGGCTGCACGCAATTACACGTGGTCACATCTGCGCGGGTCTGGGTGACCAGACTTGGACGCAGACAGTGTGCATCTGAGTGCAGGCACCCGGAGCTCCACGTATGTGCAGGTTCGGGTGTGCGTGTGACTGCGTGTAATTGCGTGCAGCTGTGTCCTCCCATAGGAAAGAATAGGCTGCTGTACACAATTACACGCAGGACCTGTCTTTTCTGGGATTGAGCCTTTTTATGGGCGTGAACGCTCGTCTGAAGGAGCCCTAAAAGCTATATTTTACTTTTTAGACCATGTTTCATGTTACACCCATATTTGGGATATAACATGGTGCATTTTCAAATGTCCCCCCACCCTCAAAACACCCCAACACTTACCTGAATCAGCACCCTGTTGTTTTCATATTAGCACAGCTCCATCTGCACAGCCGTGTTATAAGGATCTGTGAAAGAGAACACTACAAGCTCCATCTGACACTGTGCAGAGGGACTCATAGATCGTGCCAGCAGTAGGGCCATCATGCCCTTGTAGTCTATTGTTTACTTCCTCTAGCTTCTTAACAGAAGGTCTGTAACTGGACCGTACCTGGGGCTGGGGGTAAATAATGCAGGAGCCTGTGCATTTCATCTATGACACACTGATCATGGTTGCAGTGCTTTGAAGGCTTGAATGCAAAAACTTAATGAATGGACTTTTTTATTCTATTAATGTGGGTGCGTTTATAATTTTTTTGCAAAAGGTGAACTATGCCTTTAACAGTGATCAAACAACACGCAGCACCTGTCCCTCCCAGGAATGGCCCTATATGGGCATGTACGCCACACAGATGTGTATGCCCAGAGTTAGTGCAGTGTGAATGAGGTCTTAAGTCAAAAGGCCCAATATTATTAGTAGCATTCTGTTGCTTTCTGAATTGAAAAATTAAAGAGGTTCAGAGTTGAATACTGACTACAATTTTATGTGTAAATTTAAAGTGAAATTCCATCAACTTTTTTTCTTTTATTTAGCTGCAACCAGGGGAATGTCTAGTAGGGATGATCTCTGGTTCAGTCTGAACCATGTGGCCTTATATGGTCAACGATGTCACCAGCCTTAAAGGAGAACTATGGGGTAAGTGTTTTTCCCTATAGTTCTCTTTAGGGTCACGAGAGGACATATACTAGCGACCTCTCATGACCCAAAGCTGTCGAGATCCAACCAGCTGCGTGAGTGACAGCTGGCTCTGCCTATCTAGAGGCAGAGCCAGCTGTACCCGCCCCCTCCCCGTCCGTTCCGCCAGTCAGCGCTGGCAGATCGGAGCGGGGAGGAGGGGAATCCCTGCAGGGAGCCGTGAGTTCTCCTTTAAAGTATAACTATTGCCCAAACCATTTTTTTTGTATTACATAGGAGTCAGGAAGGGTGCAAACCCCTTGGTTATGTTTTGCTGTCTGTGTGCCATTGGAAAAATTCCCCTTCACTTTCAGTCCCAAAGACAACAGGAAGTTAGAGAAAATCTCTTATATTGAGGGGAATTCCCCTCTTAGAAAGTTGCCTAGAGATAAACTTTAATACACAACTACAAGCAACATCCTCACGGACATACATAAACTTCAGGACTATTTAAAAAAAAAAAAAACTCTTCCATAATTGATACTTTTCCACACAGATAGACAGACAAGTAAGCCAAGAAAAAAGGGGGCGAACAAAGCCAAATCAATGTTACAATCTTAAGGTGCTATCATCCCCAAAGATGTTAGAACTATCAAGAGAAACAGGGGAGTATGAATATAGCGCCCAAGAAAGATCTATTTTATTATTATGACATTAAAATTCAAAACAGATATTAAAAACATATAGATGTACAATACAGTATATACAGTTGTTTTTGAGACCATTAGAGTATTCATCATATTACAATTATTATTCCCTTAGAAGGTCAATATGCTTCGATTTTGTGGGTGTGATTAATGGGACATGAACAATACAGTGTCCCCAGATTTCATTTTGAAAATCAAGTCTTCCCAGCTTGTCACTATACAGGAATGGACTATATACACATTTCTTTACTATGGTGTGTTGTACATTGCACTCAAAAGCTAATCACTTATAGCATTTAAGAATTTAACTGGCCACCATTTAGTGTTTTGTTTTTTACTATTAAAAAATAAAGCATGTAATTAACTGCTTCATGGAATATACTTCTTTTTCTTCCAGTTCTGGCACATCAGCTGAAAGGTTTGATTGCGTTGTAGCATATTGGGCACTTCAAGGGTTTTCTCTTAGTTTGACACAAACAACATGCGTGTGATGCAAGCTATAGTGAGCAGAGAGATCAGCTTACTGCGAGCCTTTTTGTCTGAACCTATAAGTTTGGCTCTCATTAGATACAATCCATGTAGAGGCTGCAGCAAGGGGAAAAGAAGGAACAACTGGTGAGGCCCATAATAGCTCACATCTTACTTAGCACTTATAGCTCATCCACTCAAATTCTAATTCAGTCTCGGAGAAATGTCTCCAGGAAATATCTACTTGGCATGATCAGGCAAAGACAGCAAGTCCTTCCACATCCGTAATGACTGGGAGATTGTTCCCTGAAACAATCTATTAGCATCACTACTCAGCCTCTCTGTGTTTAGCTCACACATATGATAACAGCTTGTTTAAGGGACAGTCCGGCCAAAAGTAGTTTTCGCTTATAGTTGATGTTGGAGCATTAACTTCTCAATAGATCATTATATTCAAAAAATGTTACCCCCAAAAGTGGGTTATTTCTTAAAGCACATTTATTTTTATTACCTGCACCTTTCACTGCCATTAAGTCCATGGGATGCAGCTGCACAAGTTCCCCACTTTCAGTTTATGTCCACACAACTGATAGGTTCAAGGAGAACTATGAGGTGAGTGCTTTTCACTCACCTCATAGCTCCAGCCGACCTGTGACAATGAGACTATCACAGGTCGGCTCAGTAGATCGGGAAGTGAGCGAACACATACCGGCATTCGCTCACTTCTCGATCCTGTCACGGCTCTCTGCCGTGATAGGGGAGGGGCTGGATTCCCCCCTCCGATCCACCAGCGCTGACTGGCGGAACGGACGGGGGAGGGGGCGGGTACAGCTGGCTCTGCCTCTAGATAGGCAGGGCCAGCTGTTACTCACGCAGCTGGGCGGATCCAGACATGGATCTGCTTCAGCGTCTCAGTATACCGTGAGCTGCAGCTCGCGGTATACTGCGGCGTCTCAGTATACCGCGAGCTGTAGCTCGCGGTATACTGAGCTTATGGTGATGGGAGGACGCTAGTTTGTGTCCTCCCGTTACCCTAAGGAGAACTATGGGGAAAAGCCCTAACCTTTAAGCTCTCTCCATTGATCAAAATATATAGGAAATTTATACAGAGCATATACCTACTTCCAATGTGCATAGCATGACCCGTAGTGTGTCTTAACCCTACACAATCATGCAGGAAGTTGTTGTTTTTTTTAATTATTCTTTATTTGTAAAAGGCAAGCAAGGAACACAGCATAACAATAGCCACATAAAGTCAAACCAAAGTTACAACAGTAATAGAAAGGAATCAGCACATCATAGTGGCAACCATACAGGCAGTATTCTAGTAACAGGCCTATGTATTCTAGTAATACAAAGTATGGTGTATGGTGGGATTCTTGAAGAAACCAGAAAACACGAAGGAACAAAATGAGCATCAGAGACACAACCAAACTACAGTTAAAGATAAGAATGATGAAAAAAAGAAAAGTTAGTGGAGAGATTTGCCGAAATGCAAAAACCATTTTGCAGTGAAAGAAGCAACATCTTATTTTTTGTGATTAGGTGAAAACGCAGGCCTAAGAGCACTGCTACACTTTCTCATCCTGAAGGAGCACGGAGTTGCAGTCTGTTCCCCTAGGGACTTCCAGCAACCCTGGGAGCGTCCAAAGAAACTCTAACAGAGAAAGACTATTATGCCCAATTCAACCCTCTTATTTTTTTACTGTATACAGTCAGGATGCATATACATTATTACATTTTTTCTTTATCAGCTACTGTAAGTGATGTAGTAAGAGTAACAAGATGAGACCATTGCAGGTGTTTACTGCGGAGTATGTACATCCTTGGCATAATGATATGGCCCTTCCTGGTAAAAAAAGACATCTATTTGCTGCTGACCACTGCACAGAAATATTTAGGAATTAAATGTTTTCTTCATCCAGGTCTGGGCACCATAATGTTTGGAGATCATTACAACATGTGATTGTAAACTATAGCATAAAAAGGGATAGTAAAAAATATGTAACCTTGGGGATTTCATGACAGAGACAAAATACATTAAAAATACACAAAAACACATCTTAATATCTGCAAGTAAACAATGCTAATCCCAAACTACTTACTAGGTTGAATCTTTTCTTGGCATACCTAGTTGTAAGTTATTTGGACCTTTTAGATGACAGCTGTTCCACTCCAAGAGTCAGGCCTTTAAGCAACATTCCATTCACAGTTCATGTTGTTTTATTCATTTACAACTGGAAGTCTTGATTTATTGTTAATGCAATGCATTTCAGTCGCACTGAAAAAGTTTAATACATTTGGGGTCCTTGGTAGCTTGAGAGTCTCTACCATTCCTGGAAATGCTGACTGGCAATGCTCCCAGGGAGGAGACACAAGCAGCCTAACATAAATTCCCCACAAAGTGGAGTTCCCTAAGCTACTGGATTGTCCAATCTGTGCTAATGATAACATTACAGCGAATGTTAGCAATGCTGTCCACATCTGAAATCAGTCTGTACAGTTCAAGTCTCAGTCCAGATACAAAATCTGCTCTACTTTGCTCTGCTCTTAGAATTCACCTTCCTCCTACAGCTGTATGTTTTAAGTGGTATTTGGATGTTGCACATCTAATATCTGAAATTCCTGATCTGGAACCATGGATCAGACAGGCCAACTGAAGGACTGTTTAGATCACAGTAAATCCACAACATGGAATGATCAAGGCAAAATCCAAAAAGGGGGCATCCATGAATCAAGTGAACTCTATCATGGCAAAAGAGAAGTTTCAAAGGGCAGAAAGGTGAAAGAAAGCACACCGTGGGAGAGCAGGCATGATTCATCCTCCTACATAACCTACATATAGCATTTTGTATTATTTCATCCATAGTAAGGGTTCCCCTCCATTAATGTTACAAGGTTCCCAACCCAATACTGCACAAGTCAGAAATAACAAAAAAAAACAGTTAAGAAAAAATAAAATAAAATATACTTTAGACCGTGGCTTCTGGTCTCCAGACCCTGGCACTGGTAACGCCACACGTTGTGAGATACTGGGAAAGCTGAGGATCTCCTGCAGGAGTGCATTCTCCTGAGATTTGGGAATCTCTGAATATTGTTTAGTTACCACCTTCAGAAGGGTATACTTCCATCCTTGTCGTTGTTGATCGACTCACCAAAATGGCGCATTTCATCCCTAACTGCTGCTGTGGCCGCTAGTGCGTTCTTCAAGTAAATCATGCGTCTCCATGATGTCCCAAGCAATATAGTGTCTGACTGGGGTGTTCAGTTCACTTCTAAATTCTGGAGGGAGCTCTGCAAAACCCTAGGGATTGCCAACCACTTTCCCACTGCGTACCATCCGCAAACGAATGTGCAGACGGAACGGACCAATCAAACGTTGGAACAGCATCTCCCTCTCTCAGGATGATTGAGCTCCCGTTTGCGGAATTGGCTTGTAATAACTCCGTTCATTCAGCGACCAATCTCCATTTTTGCGAACTTCGGTTTTCACCCTGCACACTTACCTGACTTCAATTCCAGCGCCCAAGTTCCTGCTGTTCAAGAGAGGCTGGAGTTTTTGCATTGCAGCATTAAGTTGTTACAGGATGCTATAGCCAAGGCCCAGCGTGACAACAAGACTTGTTTCGACCGAAAGCAAAGGAGCGATCTGGATCTCCACCCTGGGGATAAAGTGTGGTTGTCTACCCTTAATTTGAAGTTGACTTGTCCCTCTGGCTCCTAAATTTCTTGGCCCCTTTTCGGGTGAAGATGAAAATTAATCCTGTGGCCTATGAACTGGTTCTGCCTCGGCCCTACAAAATTCATCCTGTCTTCCACATGTCCTTGCTTAAATTGCATGTTCCAGTCCCGGCCCGCCAGCTCCTTCTGTCATCGATGGGGTTGAAGAATACAAGGTGTAGGCCAGTGATGGCGAACCTTTTTGAACCCGAGTGCCCAAACTGCAACGCAAAATCAATTTATTTATCTCAAAGTGCCAGCGCTGAAACTAAGTTTAGTATTGCAGTTTGGGCGCTCGGGTTTAAGAAACGTTCAACATCACTGCCTTACGGCCTTGTACGGCTCTCACGGGGGACCCGAACGTCCCGGATCGCCTCTGTAGTCGGGCCGGTCACAATCAGGCAGCGGCGGTGACCTCTAAACAGGCAGATTAGACGGCCGCTTGCTTGGGCCCCCCGGGGTCCTAGCGCGGAGGAAGCAGCCGTCTAACCTACCTGTTTATTGGCTGCCACTGCCTAATTGTGACATTCATCTCAGCCTCGATCTCACCTCTGTCTCCGCCCCATGTCTAATGCCGCTCCGTCCCCGTCTCTTCATCGCAGCCTCGATCTCACTCTGTCTCCGCCCCCTGTCTCATGCAGCTCCGTTCCCGTCTCTTCATCGCAGCCTCGATCTCACTCTGTCTCCGCCCCGTCTCATGCAGCTCAGTCCCCCGTCTCCTCCCGTCCTCTCATCTCCGCCCCCATCTCCACCCCCTGCCGCTCCGTCCCCCTTCTCCTCTTGCTCGCTCGCTCGCCTGCCGACGCTCGCCCGCCTGCCGACATTAGACAGCTCGGCTGCCTTAATATTGTGGTGCCTGAACCTTGGCTCGCGTGCCAGTAGAGTGGGCCTCGCGTGCCCTCCCTGGCACGCGTGCCATAGGTTTGCCACCACTGGTGTAGGCTATAGTGGATTGCAGGAAAAGAGGTGGGTGTCTGCAGTTCTTAGTTAAAGGAGAACTATGAGATGAGTGATTTCCACTCACCTCATAGTTCTAGCCGACCTGTGACAATGAGACTGTCACAGGTCGGCTCAGTAGATTGGGAGGTGAGCGAACACATACCAGGTTCGCTCACCTCTCGATCCTGTCACCGCTCTCTGCCGTGACAGGGGGAGGGGCTGGATTCCCCTCTCCCCGCTCCGATCTGCCAGCGCTGACTGGCGGAACGGACGGGGGAGGGGGCGGGTACAGCTGGCTCTGCCTCCAGATAGGCAGAGCCAGCTGTCACTCACGCAGCTAGGCGGATCCCGTCATCTACGTAGGGATCCGCTCCGGCGTCTCAGTATACAGCTCGCGGTATACTGAGCTTAGGGTAACGGGAGGACGCTAGTTTGTGTCCTCCCGTTACCCTAAGGAGAACTATGGGGAAAAACACTGACCCCATAGTTCTCCTTTAAATGGAAGGGCTACGGCCCTGAGGAGAATTCCTGGGAGCCTGAGGCCAACATCCATGCCCCCTTGCTCATCCAGAAGTTTTTCTGGAGTCACCCTTTGAAACTTGCCCAAATGGGCATCCGGAGGTTGCCCATTGGGCGGGGCAGTGTAAGGGTAAAATGGCGGCTGCGCATGTGCAAAGACCCCATCTCTGAAGATTGACTGTAGTGCGCATAACCGAAAGTGCGCATGAAGACGCGCAAAAGGCAGGCGCACAGGAAATTACATCTCACCTCATAGGTGGCTATATAAGAACAAGCCTGAGATCACAACATTGCTGATGGTCTTGTCAGCTAGTGCTTCCTGTTTCCTGTTGATTTGCCGGTGACCTGTTTTGACCTGGATTCTCTTGGACCATTCTGCTGCTTGCTGCCTGCCCCTGACCTGTTTTCTGGACTTTGCTCTTGCCTTCTGATTCAGTATCTTGCTGCCCGGCTGGCTCTGATCCTTGACTTTCTGCACCATGATTCCTGTCTCCTGAATCTGTTCCCACGCTGCCCACCCGGCTGTGACCTTTGGCCTGCTGACTTTGCTACCAGACATCTCCTGCACGGTGTCTGCTTCCATTCGTGGCACTCGTGCTCCTCGCTGCCCTTCTGTTCCAACCCCAGGGGTTGCAGGACACGAGCCGCAAGAGAAGCCTCCTCATCTTCCGGTCTCTGCCTTTAGGTACGTGATAGGGCTAAACTAAAAAAAGATATACAGTGGGGCAAAAAAGTATTTAGTCAGCCACCAATTGTGCAAGTTCTCCCACTTAAAAAGATGAGAGAGACCTGTAATTGGCATCAACTGGTCCCTGGTCCCACTTGGCTACTATACTGGTCCCTGCAGACTTTTCTCCCCCGGGCTCAGGTGGTTTAAGTACCCGTGGTGCCATCATGTCTAAGGCTGGGTTCACACCTAGGCGTATCGAATATGCGCGTTTGTCGTGCGTTTCGTGTCGCTCGATTCGCGGTAAAAAAACGCATGCCAAATGCACGTTTCTGAGGGCTACCTGGCTGTATCCCTAAGGATACGCACGACAAAAACGCCCCAAAAAAGCTCCTGTACTTCTTTGGGCGGAGGGCGTTTTGTAGCTCGTTCATACGGCCTGTAATACGCCCAGGTGTGAACCATACCCATAGGAAATAATGGGATTTCGGTGTTTGAGCGTTTCGCAGAGCGTAGGAACGCGCTACAAAACGCCCAGGTGTGAACCAGGCCTAATGCAGCTGCATTAGATGTGAGGACACTGAGGGACATTCCACCACCAGAGTGGAGGGGGAGAGAGGTGAGCATTGAGGATCAGGTGAGTTTATTTTCTTTATTTTTGCTCCTAGACCAAAACAAGCAGTTAACCCTTGCAGTGCACGGGTAACCCTACTACAAGGGTTACATTTTACATTTCCTAGAGTTCTTCGTTATATTTTAAAATGTTTTAAATATTGTGTCCTTTCTTGAAATAATCTCGTCTTATCTTGTAAATATCTTGGCTTGAAAAGACACTGACTCATGCATAATAGGCAGTTTGGCATCTTCTCCTTGGGCATTGGATTGCCTTGTCTCGGTGCTGTGCGGATGGCACTGTGAAGAAGGATCATTCTGTTTTGGGCCTTGCCCCAGCCAGGTGCCTGTGTTAATGGCCCAGGGTATTTGAGCTGCCTTGCTGGAGGGCACATCCAGAAGGAACAAGAGCAGGAAGATGGCTGTCTGTCTGACTCTGTAGCATCTTAGGAAAAGTCTTCCATACTGAAGAGTTTCCTACAGAACTTGGGAGAAATTGCTGTTGATAGACATTGCATGGAGATCTCACTGCTCAACATTTTAGGGTACCTGTGACTGCTCACATAGGGTCACCTGCCTGAGATTCACTTAAACAGCAAGAATATGTACCAACAGATAGAGTCACTGTGACCTATTTGGCTGCTTTTAAAGGCCCAATTACTATTCAGAAGCAGATATTAACCCCTTCGTGACGGGAGACGTACACTGTACGTCCAGCCACAAAGGGACCAAATGACTTGTCACGTACACTGTATGTGACGAGTTATTTGCTGCTTTACAACTTTAATTGCTACTAGAAGACCTGAGATACGTTGCTATTTTTGGGGGTACTGTGCCCCCAAAATCTTTTCTCCAGAGATTATCGAGCAAATACATTCCAGAAAAGACCAAAATGACTGGTGCCCAAAGTTCTTGCTATTGGCCCTAAAAGTACTTAACAGCTCCTGACACTGATGCAGAAATGTACCCCAGATGCTTTAGTTTAGTGTAAAGCTAAAATGCACTTCCCACTAACACACGCCACAAAGTCACAGAATTGATTTTCCCGCAGTATGTCCCTGCGTATGGTTCACTCATCTTCTTTGGCATGAACCATTTGTGCTCCATATCTTAAATTCCACGGAAGCATCTCTACAGCTATTTATGGGCCCTGCTCCAAAAAGCCTTTGAGCTGGATGACCAAATCCCATATTAAGTTACTGCCAAGCAACACTGGCCCCCCTCTCTGTAACTGCATGGGCTGCGACAAAATCCATTGACTGCAAAGCAGCACAAGTAGACCAATCACAGACCACTGAGAAATAGAATGACCAAACAGGCAAACAGCCCACCATCAGTTAGGGAATTCCACCCCTACTCCTTAAAGAAGTAAATGCAGTCCGGCCATTACCCTATTCAGTGAAAGGCAAGAACTTCAAACATTTGATAAAGTGACTAATTGAAGAAGTCTTGAATAAGACTATCACTACATGAAAACAGCAGTTTCATGTTTTGAATGCGTATGAAGGGAAACATATTTGAACATATTTTGAAGGACATTAAAGTAAATGTATTATATTTTCTATTTTTGTGAATATTATTTATTCATTTTTTTTTACAAAAGACTCACGGGTTAGGTTTCATATTAATTTTTCTGTATGTAAAAATCGAATTAATATAACTTATTGCGTGAGTTTTTACTCCTTAAACTAAAATGTATCTTCAGTGTAAGCTAGATATCTTGTCCAGTCCTCCTGGGCTTTTTCAAACCTATACTCTAGCTGCTTGCTTATCACAAGAAATTAGCCACTGAGTGGTGGCCACAGTTTACTTTAACATTGGCCACACCAGCACAGTAAGCAGGCTTGGATAGGGGTGCTTTCCGAGTGTCTCTGGTATTGGGAGACAGCCCAATACAAGCCTATAACTGCTCATGGCACAAGTGCGGTTGGATGTTGTAAACAAACCTGCCACATAGTGCAAGCTAAGGCTGCCTCCCCAAAGTAAGTGTGCAGCTGGGGTGGGGGGTTCACAGTATCAAATAATTCAGAAGGGCTTTTAAGGGTGGGACAGTTATCTTTTAAAGTAAAACGCAGGGATTTTTGTTGAACTTTTTATGTGTCTCCCCCCCCCCCCCCTCCGTATAAAAAATAGTGCCCCTAAGTGGCACATCTTCACCCTATCTGGGCTCACAGTACTCAAGGACTAGGCAGTGCTCACACATCATTATGCTAGCTTCTGGAACAATGCTTCTCTTACAGCCACCACTGGAGTAAGAAGAGGCAGTTGTGTGATGTCATTGGAGGACCAGATAAAAGACTGCAGGGAAAAAGGTATGTAGACCTGAATGGGCTTTGCAGAGTAGGGAGGAGGCGTGGAGTTGTCAAATCTTGGAGTCCCGCTTTAAAGCAAATCTGGTCACCAACAACACATAATTAAAGTGACACTAAACTTAGGAGTTAAATCTTAAAAATGCATTCAAGTATCTTAACTATTTACAAAAATGTATATTATTTGTGTATCACTCGGCTATAGATTCTCAAATCATCTCTGAATTGGCGCTGACACTGTCCTTCCTTCTGGAGGGCGGCTACTTTTGTTCCCCATGGTCCCTGTGTGTGTTGTAAAGTAGTCACCAAACTCACTCCCATGATGAGCTACAATCTCATGTTTAGTTTACCAATTTGTATTGAGATTGTAGTCCATCATGGGAGCGAGCTTGGAGCGGTGGCTACTTTAAAACACACACAGGGACCATGGGGAACAAAAGTAGCCACCCTCCAGAAGGAAGGACAGTGCCGACACCAATTCAGAGATGAATGGAGGATCTACAGCTGAGTGATACACTAATATGATACATTTTTGTTAATAGGGTACTTGAATGCAGTCTTAAAGGAGAACTATGGGATGAGTGAAAAACACAGGTGTCACACGTCGGCTCTATTGATCGAGAACTGATCGATCATATACCGCTGATCACTCATTTCATGATCTTCTCCCTGAAGAGAGCAGTGACCGTCAGTCACTGCTCCCCACAGGGATTCCGCCCTCCCCTCTCTGTTTCTCCAGCGCTGACTGGGGCGGGCACAGCTGGCTCTGGCACTAGAGAGGGAGAGCCAGCTGTCAATCAGGATGCATCCCAACAATTATTTTTGGGATCCCTCCTGGCTGAAGCATGGCTCTGCACTGTCAGCATATAGCGAGCAATAGCCCGCTATTTGTTGAGTTTTGGGTCACAGGGGGGCATTAGTAAATGTCCTTCTGTGACCCTAAAGAGAACTACAGCCAAAAAAAGGTTTGTTCATGGTTCTTTTTTAAGATTTAACTCCTGAGTTTAGTGTGATTTTAAGGTGCTTTTACGCCCACCACTACGCAAACTACCTGGTACTTCCAGTTTTGAAGGATCATGTAACTCACTCCTCTTAAAGTGACATTAAAGGCAAAAATGTTTTTCCCTCCCCCCAATGTTAATGTCAGCACTTACCCTTTAATGATGTTTCTTAATCCGATCTTCTTCTTTCCTGTCCTTTTCATCTGTCATTCCAGAGCTGCTGCGGGTCTCCGATCCAGCGCTGACTCCTCTGGGCTTGCTGGCACTTTCTATCCCACGGTGTCTGCATGCGGGTGCACGCGTCCATAGACTTACCTTGTGTCTTACATTCCTGTTTGGTTCATGGTCTTCAATACCAGAAGCCATACATGATGGTTTCTATACGACGATGCCCTCTTGTAATCATTGGGGATAACAAAATTACTGGAATAATGCAGTCTCTGAATAAATTGAATCCATTCGCTCATGCCTTCTGATTCCAGAGAGACAGTCAACTGTGGAAAGCAGAATGCACATCTAGAGGGAACCCTGATGATTCCTTGCTTTTTGTCAGTCCTAGTCTGCAGCCAAGTGGGCTCTACACCGTAGCTAAATTTATACAATGAATTAATTGAAATCTAGTTGTGGGTGGAAATGGCTCTTAAGGGCTCAACTGAAATATTTGCGGTTACTTACTATTGATCAATTTAAGTATTGCCAATCGACTTGTTTGCGTTGCATTTGGATTCACTGTGCACATGAAGTTATGTTGCCAACAAAAGGTGCAGTTGCATAAAATGATAGTCACTCATGTGGTTTTCCTTGAAAAGCATGTAAAAATGTAAAATGTAACTGTCAGCAAGGAATTAGGGCTTGTTTATACCACATGCATTGGGCAGTATCAACGCATTCCAAATGCATGGACATTGCAAAAGCCTTCATGTATTCTGTAACAGTTTACACCAATGAGCTGGATTAGCGTGTGCTATAACAATATGAGCAAGTCGCACTGAAGCACAATGCAATGCACTATAGCGTGCGTAAGAATAAAAGAAGACAATGTGTCAAAAAATATCATGCTTAATTCCCATTTATAGCTAATCCCTCAAACACAACCTGCACAATAACACATAACAAACATTTGAATCCAACTGGCTGCTATAGTAGAGTTCCTATTTCTCACTGGCCGGTACAGTAGAGTTCCTATTTATCACTGGCCGGTACAGTGGAGTTCCTATTTCTCACTGGCTGCTATAGTAGAGTTCCTATTTCTCACTGTAGCTCTCATTAGTCAGTCTGTGTGAGGCTAGATCTGTCTCAGACAGTCTGAGGCTTTTTTACAATCTCCTACACTGTATTAACAGTAAAAGGAAATTCTGATTGGTTACTAGTGGAAGCATAGAAGACGACCATTTCTCCCTCCCTTAATAAACGTTAAATTATATCAAGGGGTGAGAAGACCTTATATTAAACCTTACAATGAAAAAAAGGAAATTGTAGAACACACTGTCACATCATTGACACTAAACCAGGCAATAAAATAAATCACACTGCAACTGAGATGATGTTAAAGTAAACCAGTAATGACAGAAATATGGGGCTGGCAATTGCTGACCTCATTCTGAAAATGGTAGTTGTTTGGCTGTTATCCTGTCCGTCAGGTTCAGTACTTCCCAAGTCACTGACCAGGAATAAATAAGCATATTATAAGTCAGAGCAATGTCTTTATCTGTGTGCTTGTTCTGGGTCAGTGACTCAAAGTTATGAAGCAAAAGGTTTAGTATACCAACCAGCATTAAAGTAGTAGAAGTCAGCAATGGTAGTTTTGATGTTTCCCTTTAGCAGGGGCATGACTAGGATTGTGAAAGGCATGGGGCACCCGGAGGAAAGTAATGATGCAGCGCAAGGGGTATTTCCTATTTACAGTAAGGGTACAAGGGGCTTAAAGCAGTGGTCTAAGGTCCCTGAGGCATCACGTTCTATACACGGTGTATAGGAAGTAAGGACGTCGAGAGACATACCATCGCTGCAGCTCAGAGGATCGGGCAACAATAACTGTTATTTTTGACCCTAGGCAAAAACATTCACTTAACCCTTGCAGTGTGGCAGTGGCGTCACAAGGGGGGGTGCGGCCCACACCCGGGTGACACCATTGGAGGGGTGACACCAAAATGACTCACAGTAATTTTGGTGTCACCCCCCTCTGAAAAGTCGGGCGCTCGGTCATGGACCGAACGCCCGACAGTATCAGGAGAGAGGAGGGGACCCGGCGGCATACCTTATCCCGCCGGGTGACTGTCTCCTCCTCTCTCTGCCGGCGTCCATCACCAAGATGGGCGCCGGCAGGTATCAGAATACTGCCGCGCGTGCGCGATGACGTCATCGCGCACGCGTGTGGTGACGTCACGCGCATGCACAGTGACGTCTCGGCGGGGTGACACTCGGTTAACACTCCGGGTGTCACCCAGCCTCTGGGTAGCCTTGCAAGGGTTAATAACATTTTTACCTGGCGTTCTTCTTCTAAGGAGTATGGTTAAATAAAACCTGAGCCTACTCATTGTATACACGTCACACGTATATCCCAGTCCTTCAGTACACACAAAATATGCTTTCATTACTGTTCCACAAGCAGGAAACTTGCAAATATAACCCTAATCTCAGCACTTGGAACCTGCATAGGAGCGAACGTGAGTGGGAAGAGTGAAGAGCGGGTGTGGTTAAATTGCGCTGGATACTGGGTGTGGCCTAAAGGACATGTTAATTGTAATTTAAGCCTTTTTGCAGTACACATTGCAGCCAATATGCCACATTCCTTCATACCCACAAAATACTCCTTAACTACTGTACAACAAGCAAGAATTTCACAGGCACACATAAACCTAAAGGATTATCTCTAAAAAAAAAAAAAACAAGACAGAATAGGGACCATTCTAAACAGCATGAATGAATCTTCTGCTGTGCACATTGTATTGTGACAGATTGGCTGCAAGCACCATTCGGCCGAGGATTTTCCAACATGTTCCTTTGGCAAAAATGGATCTATTGATCAATTTCTGTTGGGGGGGATAGGGGTTCCCAGTGTGTACCTAACTTTAGCCAGACACAACCAGCTTTGTTTGTACAAAGCAAATGTTTCTGATTCTACAATGATGGGTTACTTGTTAGTGAACAACCAGATTTGCCTGGTTTGCAGAATGAGCCAGCTACAATGATTGAAGAATCTCCCAAAATCCAGAGTTATAAAGTGGTCATCCCTAAAACTTCCCACAGCCATCAAAAGGTGGTTGCACATGCTGGCTCAATCTGAATGCAAAACTATTCTTTCGTTAACATGCACTTTTAGATCAGCCAACTGTGCATGTGTATGTCTCCAGAGGAGAGTGCACTGCTATACAACCCTGGTGGCAGCTTATCTTGTAGGAAAACAATAGTACTAGCACAGCAAAAACCACCTCAGACTATCAATAGACAATCAGACCATCTAGGGAATGTTAGGAGAAGTTCGGGAATGCCATTAGACACAGGATCATAGGTCAATACAACCATGATTTGCTGGACCGTACAAAGATCATCTCAGATCTGTAGGCACCATAACACCAGGCCAGTCTTGTTCCGTTTCCTCAGAGAAGGGTTACTTAATGGCAAATTCTCCAAAGAAGAATTTCTCCTTCTTTTTTTTTATACTCATATATCCATTTAAGTTACCAGTGGTATTACCCTGCCAGCAAGCCGGAAGATGATGAAGGCGCTCTCCTAAACTTAGACTACATCTTGTTCAGCTGTTAAAACCCATCCTAGACTATGGCAGCATTTCCTAGAACTGTTTCCTCATGGACTTCTAACAGACCGTGTTTTTCAGACTTCTAAGTGCTTAAATAGCAGTACTAGTCAAAGGTAAAACAAGCAATTGTATCATAGTATGATTTTGTGTGGAAGACCTCACTAGAGGTTCCTTATGACAAGCTAGGAAAACAGTGTACTACAACTAACTTCTAATGTGCATTAATGACAGGTTTGGTGGTGGACATGACATGTTTCTGATTAACTCCGTTATATACACTGAGTGGCCAGATTATTATGACCACCCCATCAGTAATTCGTTACTGATGGGGTGGCGGGCCACCCTTTGCCTTCAATACTGCGGCGATTCTTCTTGGCATTGACTCCACGAGATGTTGAGAGGTGATGCGAGGAATCTGACACCATGCCTGATGAATAGCACTGTCCAGTTCTGTGAGATTTGATGGTTTTGGAACCAACTGCCTGATGGCTCTTTCAACTTCGTCCCACAAATGCTCAATTGGATTGAGATCTGGTGATTGTGGGGGCCACCTAAGCAAGGTAAAGTCTCCCTCATGTTCTTGAAACCACTCCTGCACAATACGAGCACCGTGGCATGGCGCATTGTCTTGTTGGAAGAAGCCATCTCCATTGGGATACGCCATCAACATGATAGGGTGAACTTGATCAGCAACGATACTTTGGTATGTTGTGCTATTCAGACGTTGTTCCGCACAAATTAAAGGGCCCAAATCATGCCAGGAAAACATGCCCCAAACCATAACACTGCCCCCCACCAGCTTGAAGGGTTGTACTCATGCATGTGGGGTGCATGCTTTCATGCTGTTTCCGCCAAATTCTTACTCTGCCATCTGCATGATGCAACTGGAAACGTGATTCTTCGGACCACATGACTCTTTTCCAATGCTCGACTGTCCAATCCTTGTGTTCCTGTGCGAATTGGAGACGTTTTATCTTGTTAACTGCAGACAGCAAAGATGTTGGAACAGGCCTTTGGCTTCCATATTTCATACGATACAGTGTACGGCATACAGTGCGTCCAGAGATCATTTCAGGGGATCCCTGATTAAGATCTGCAGTCATTTGATGCACTGTTGCCCTTCTGTTGTCTTGTACCAGTCTTGCCACTCTCCGTTCTGCCCTAACATTTACTAGTCCCTGACGGCCACAATTCGCACGTTCGGACCCAGATTTTCGGCTGACAGTCCAGTCTTTAAACACTTTAACAACAGCTGCTCTTGAACATTTAACGCATTCTGCTGTTTTGCTGATACTCGCTCCATGGCTCCGAGCACCAACAATCATCCCACGTTCAAAGGCTGTAAAATCGCGTTATTTACCCATATCTTCAGAAAAAAAATCCCTTCAACTGTCGTGGTAAACAACCTACTTCCCTATTTATAATGGTCTGCCCCTCTAGCAACTTCAGCGCCAAATTATAGCTAATTTGCCTACAAACGTCAGGTGGTCATAATAATCTGGCCACTCAGTGTAAAACTCAATTTTCTGTTTGATCAAACAAAGATTGTCCATCCCATTGTCTACATTTGCGGTTTCTCACCTCTGATGACCTAAATCCCTTTCACCATCCAGTGTTAAGATCTTGAAGAAGATGCATAGGACTTTCCCAACTCCAGAGCTGGGTTCCTGAGCCACAAGACCACGGACAACCTGGTCCTCCAAACCAAACTAATTGGACTGTCCAGGGACCTGACTGACTTGTCCCAAGAGGACAGAATGTTGTGTAGTAGAGGTCGGAAATTGGGCAGATAAGACTGCCTTGAAAAAGGCTACCATCTGAGCTCAGACTCCCATGCAAAAAAAATTATGCTTTGTCAACACTATATGCAAAGTGAGCGCACACCCGCAACACTCCACCCAGAGGATGACTGCAGTGCTCAGTCCCACAGTGGAAACCATAACATTTTTTAAAGTGTTCAGCGACCTATGTGCTTGACAGTGGCGGCATCTAATATTTGGGAATTCTGATACAGAAATTTGTAGGTTCCTGCCACCAGAATCCCACATTGCACATTCATGCATAGTGCATAGTGTAAATGTAGCCTTAGGGGTCATTCAGAGACATGTGTGTCCGTGCAGAGACCCAATCCCGGGAGGGACAGGTGATGCATGCAAGTGCGTGCAGCAGCCTGTACCCTACCCAACCCTATGGGAGAATGCTGCTGCACAGTTACACGCAGACCCAAACCTGCACATCCATGCGGGTCCAGGTGCTTGCGCGTGAACAAAGCCTGTGTGCATCCAAATGTGGGCACAAGGACGCACGATGTGCGGGTTTAGGACTGCGTGTAACCGCGAGCAGCTGTGTCCTCCCATAGGGAGGTACAGCCTGCTGCACGCAAATACACGCAGCACCTGTCCCTCCCAGAAGCAGGTCTCTGCACGGGCATGTATGCCATATGGATGTGCACACGCCTGTGAATGAGCCCTTAGTGATTCTGCTACTGGTAATTTCAAGATTCTAGATAGTGTTGCTACTTTTCCCGTAGTGGAAGCTACAGAGATACTGTAAGCTGGTCAAACTAACATTAGTGAAATACATTTCCCAACAATTCTATTCTGGTCTCCATAAAAACACTTGTGTATACAGACACAAATTTCAGGCACGACACTTTTTTTTTTCTGTGTGGATGCCTAGCACAATCTACCCCATATATCACGGGACGGTTTGTACACCTGCTTCTTGATTTAATACCCATAATTGCTTTTTTCTGCCACCTGCTGCCTGTGTACATCAGTGAAAATCGCAATGGATAGGTTATGCAGTATCTCATGGCACCCATACTGGGGGAATTTATCAAAAGTGGAGCAAATAGGATCTGGAGCAGTTGTCCATGGCAACCAATCAGCTTCTCTCTTCCATTTTCAAAGCCTAACTGAACAAAACTGAACAGAGAAGCTGATAGGTTACTATGGACATCTGCTCCAGATTCTGTCTGCTCCAGTTTTTGTAAATTCCCCCCAATGCAGTGTTGTAGCAATTTGGTGAGTGACATAGGTGAATCTTTATATACTATTGGCAGGCTTTGGAAATGGTAGTAAACATGTAAATAGAAATAAATTAAATCTGTGTCTCCTAGCCACTCATCACTAAATAATACTTAAAATATAATGCTTGTTTCTTCTAACAGAGAGAAATACTTTCCTTGTCTCCATGGTACTGCATACTTCTTTGCCGGTTCCAGCAACCAGTCCCATGAAACCATTCCTCTTCTCCAATCATCTTTTCTCCCCTCTCAAGGACGTGATCACGTACAATGCAGGACCAGCAGCCAATGTACATGATGATATTTACAGCCCACCTACATTCTGTGGAAAAGACGACCAGTGAGCCAGCTTCCGTGTGAGAAAAAGGTAAGCATTCCCATCTCTTACATTCTCCACTAACTAAGCTAGCATTGTATTGTGCATAGCTGAAGGGCAGCTTACAAATATGACCAGACCAGATCAGACCAAAGTTCAGCTTCAACTAAAACTCATACAAAAATGTGCTACAATGTTTTAAAAGTGTACCTTTACCTAGATCTTTAAAATAAAAACAAACACACCTTCAGAAATGTTTAGTAATGACAATCTACAATCACATACATCTAGATAATTGCCGGCTTTGTATTCTTTGCATATCTCATTTCTCTTTTCTTCCCTAGTCTTCTCACAGTGACCATGTTGACTAAGTGCAGGTTACTAGATCTCCTATTACTTCCTGGAACTCTGGCACTAAACATGCGACTAGGACATGTGACCATGCACATCATCTCAGGGGTGGAAAATGCCTTTCCCTTAGATCTCATGAGATTACAGATGGGATTTCCCAGCATTGCTCTGCTGATGTAACCTTCCCAAGATTCAACACTTTAGCACATTACATTATTTGTGCCAGAACGGGACCAGGAAGTAGATAAACTCTATTTGTAAGCAAATGAAAAACAAGTTTGTTTAACTAATGAATGTAAGATGATTTTAAATCAGCATGCAGAGCTATATGCTGCTGTGATTATTAGTAAAAGGGGTAATCCACCTTAAATGCTTGTTAAAACATATTAAAACCAGAAGCATTCCATCAAGTGTAGGTGGGTCTAATGCAGTGGTTCTCAACCTGTGTAGCCTTAGGACCACATTTGTCTTTGGTCATTAAGTCGCGACTCAAGTCACACTGCAATGGAACGCATGGCATTAGGGTACCACGTGTTCTGGTGTGTGCATATGAGCTGTGGGAGGGAGGTTCATTTAGGGGGGAGCCATGCATTAATCACATGGTGTTACTATACAATTAACGCACAGTACAAGTGTGAACGGGCCCTAAAAAACACTGACAGACACACACAACCACAGACAAAATCTGCTAAACTGTGACGGAGCTCCATCCATATGTGCATTGCATGTACAGCTCCCTTGCGCACCCTGTAGAGGTGCTGGGAGCCAGAATGTGATGTCACGACCCACCAGTTGAGAACCAAGGGTCTAATGTATAATGTCTTGGCATACTCAGATACTAAAAAAGAAGTTGTGTTGATGGTAAAAAAAAAAAGCAATTCACTATCATAAATACATTTGAACTCAGGTCAATATCTTTTTATTTGTCTTTACAATAACCCAGAAATGTAAGATGTTTGGTATCTTATTGGGCAATGATGCATTGGGTAGTAAATATACATATAGCATACAGCAGTGACAACTGGCTGACTTCTCTTGATGGGTTAACAAAGACGTGTTAATACCAGAGCTGCTGCAAATATTTCTCAGAATACACCAAGAGGGGAATTTATCAAAACTGAAGCAGACAAAATCTGTAACAGCTCTGCATGGCAACCAATCAGCTTCTCTTTTATTTTCAAATCTTAACTGAAGAGAGAAGCTGATTGGTTGCCATGCACAACTGTTACAGATTTTGTCTGCTCCAGTTTTGATAAATTCCCTCCCAAATGTTTTAAAAACTGATGTTTAAACGCTCCAGACTTCAGGTTATTGTGTCTTGCCTTTAACATAAAAATCAGTCAGTCAGCAAAAATAACAATTGCTTTCACTGTAGTAATTCTACATGTACTAGTTTATAGGAAGCATGTCATCCACCATGAATATCAAAAACTACAACTGCTGCCTCATCGGGGGCACCACTACTTTACTACCACCCCTGTCCAGAAAAGCCTCTTCAGTGCTCCCCCTTATATGACATCCAGGGCCTTCCCTATAATAAAGGCAGCCTGAGGGACAAAGTTTTGTGCCGCCTGCTGGCAGTTTTAGATATTCGGAATGGATGAGAGGTTTATATTACAGTACCCATGCAGAGTGTAAGAAGGGCTATACAAATGATCAGCACTTCTTATTACAACAATGCATGAAGAGAAGACTTGTGCTGCCAGTGTCCACTGGTAATTAGGTCATATTCCGCTATTTCCAGTGCATAAAAGCACACATTCCAAGGTCACATCCTTTGGTACAAATGTGATAGAGTTGGTATGTTGGGTATAAAACAACTAAATGTTTTAACAGTTGATTTGTACCCTAATGACCTAACACAGTGTAATATCTACAGGCTCTTTTTTATCTATTGATAACACTTAATGGATACATTATTTATGTCACAAACAGGACTTCTCCCTCTCTAAAGCTAGCCATACACTGTGTGAATTTCTCAGTTAGTGGTCCTGCTGGCAATCTTCTGTTTGGCATCCTTTGATCAGAAAAAAAATAGCATGAATAGTGACCCAATTGTCTGCCTTCACTGATCAAGTATTCGAACAGTGGCACGCCCACCACTGTCAGAATGCAGCAGCACAGCAGGAGATTCCTCCACCCATAGAAAGGATGGAGGAATTGGAATCAAATTTTTTTCTCATTCAAGCTGCAGTTTATAAAAAAAAAAATTAAAAAATGTGTGTATATATATATATAGATATCTATATATATAGATATCTATATATAGATATATATAGATATCTATATATATAGATATCTATATAAAATCAATATATCTAAAACAGTGTATGGGCAGCTTAAAGCGTATTTAAACCCAAACAATATATTGCATCTTTAAATGTAATTACTGTTTTTTAGGCTTTCATTCCCTTATGTTCACCTGGTGATCCGGCCAGTAGCACATTTCTTGTCTTAAGGTGGCTCCACTCTATGGAAGCAATGGAGCCACCCTTAGACAGCAGCATTCTCATCCGGCTGGGTAGGGTAGTGTTAGATGGACTTATACAACAAATTAAATCTTAACTCAAGCTAATACTTTTGCTGGACAGCTTGGTCTGTTAAAGGAAGTTGAAAAATAACAGACTTACTGGCCAGATCAGCAGGTGAATGTCTTTTTCTTCTTTTATCAAAGAGCATAAAAAATTACGGTTTATCAAAGTAGAAAGATCAAAGCATGGAACGTCTCGTCTGAAAGCCTTGTGTCCAATGCCCCATGTCACAATGACAAATATTAACTGCAGCATGTCAATAATGTGTTACGATCCCAATACCTTTGAGCACCGATAAGCATTGCAGCGAGGAGAGAAATAGTACACTGCTAACAAATTAGTGAGACAGACCCCCTACCTGGAAAATGTCACAAGCATAGCGGGTTATAAGAAATGTCTAGACTGCAGTAAGAGAACACCTCCACTAAACACTGTTTGTAGTTAACACGTCTGTGTTACATAATCCCATTATTATTGAGACGCTACATTCAAGTATAAAAATAAGCTTATTGTTTTGGTGCCGTCATGACATCCACATATACAGGGATTTAAATCTTAGCTCTATGTAGCCAATCTGAATTAGGAAAAAACACTCAGTTGCCATGATGCAACTGAGACTGGGTTCACACCTGAGCGTATTTTTTCGGCTAATTTTTCAGCACGTTTTTCCGTTCAGTGAAAAATGCGTTTCACTGGCGGTATGATTTTTTTTTCACTTTCAAACTTCCCGCCGGCTCCGCCCCCCTACGATGCGGCCGCTCAGAAGGGACGGAACCCGGAAGTCGACAGCCGCCGGAGGACAGAGCGGGGATCGCGGACAAGGTAAGACCTGTATACTGTATTCCCGAGTGTGGCTCGGGGTTACCGCTTTGTTAACCCCGATCCACACTCGGGAATACCAATGGAAACGCGCGGCAAAACGCCCCAAAGAAGCTCCTGTACTTCTTTGGGCGTAGGGCGTTTTTCAGCGCGTTCCTGATTTTAACACCTCTGAATTTTCAGACAGACTGACAGTGCTACTGTAGGTGTGCAAGGTACGGCAGCTTTCATACTACACTATAGGGAAAAGATGTAATTCCGGTGTGTACTTTATACATACGGTATATGTACAAAGTCTTTTAGCTAAACAGTGTATCCAGTGTAATACAGCCACACGTGACATCTATGATGAAGCAAGCAAAGCAAGCTTAGAGTCATCAACTGCCCCTTCTGAGGGTATCAAGAAAGCAACAGAAGCAGCAGCACAATCCCTTGTTTCCAGTACTGCACTGAGCAGAAGATAGGAGCATTTATATCTCGAATGCAGGGAACTTGGCTTTTGTAGGATCCAGCAAGTCTGCTAGAAAATAAATTGTGCCGGCCATCCCTGTAGATAAAAGAAAGAAAAACATACTTATTCTTCTTGATCAGCAATCTGAACGTCATACTTTCTGTGCAGGAGGAAAATCTACAGCATCTCACCTACAGCTTCACTACACAGATTCCATGTGGAAAATTTGTTTGTTTTTTTTACTTTTGTTCTTTATTCACACAGAAATTGCAGGCCGTACATTTGATCGTGATCACTACATCTTACCTTCAAATAGTGAAAATGGTGTGTCTGGAGTCCTGCAGCCATGTTCACCATAATCCAAACACCATTCTGCAAACTAGCAAAAGATAATTACAGGTCAGTATGGAAACAGAGAACTGAATCAGATTAGATGGGAAAGATAGTTATATCTGCTAATAGATTTACATTTCTAAACAGTTTATAACATGTTGCGCGACAACTTCATGGACCAGATGGTGGAGACTCCTACCAGAAAAAATGCCATCTTAGATCTAATTGTCACTAATAATGCAGAGTTAATCGAGGATATTGTAATTGGGGAGTCATTGGGTAATAGTGATCACAATGTGATTACTTTTAATATTGAACACAGAAAAGGGAAGTGTACTGGAAGGACTAGAACCCTAAACTTCAGAAGGGCCAACTTTGATAAGCTGCGCAACCTAGTGGGGGAATTAAAATGGGAAAACTTATTTCAAAACCTAAACACAGACCAGATGTGGGATTGTTTTGAAAACACACTACATACTGCTACTTCAAAGTGTATACCTTTAGGGAGCAAAAATAAAAGATCAAAGACTAAACCTATATGGTTTAATAAAACTGTAAAACAACACGTCAAGGACAAGAGAGCGACATTTATAAAATATAAGACGGAAGGGACGGCATTGGCGTTCCTTAACTACAAAGAATGTAACAAAAATTGCAAAATAGAAATCCAGGCAGCTACAACTGAGTGTGAAAAGCATATCGCCGCAGATAGTAAAAAGAACCCCAGACTAATGTCTTTATTCAACCTCAAATACTATGTAACTATGTAACTATACTATGTAACTATGTATAACTACTGCAAATACTGTACCTAAATTATTTACTGATATTTGCTTTACATAATTATTAGCCAACTATAAACTGTTATTATAAAATTATTATAAGACTCAAGTAACCCCTGGTGCATACAGGACCATGATAGTGCAGTAGCAGCATCTATAATGTATCAGATAGGCTAGACCAGGGACGCCCACTATTTTTCATCTGGAGATCTACTTTTCAAATGACGAGCTCATTGAGATCTACCAACGAAAAAACACCTGCATTCAGAGCCCCCGCGGCCGGTTCCTTCACTTCTTCTCTCCCCAGCGGGGATCCAGAGAAGCGGCGGGAGGACAGGACATGGCGATCTACCAGTGATCGCTACACGATCGACTGGTAGAACGCGATCGACCTTATGGGCACCCCTGGGCTAGACAGTGGAGCAGCATCAGTCATAGAATGCAGTTCAGAGTAATATGCCTCATTCAGATGGGGCGTACATGACATACTCCAAAATACTGTGCTGTATACAGTATATTGTACAATATACACTATACTGCACTGCTTAGCTGTATCCACTGCTGTACATAATCCGTTCCCCTCTGCTCAGCTTTAGGCCTCATTCACATGGGGCATCTATGCAGCGTACACGTCCGTAATGGGCCGATCCCAGGAGAGACAGGTGCTGCGTGTGATTGCGCTCAGCAGCCTGTTCTTCCCTATGGGAGGACGCAGCTGTATGCTGTCATCCGTGCGGGTACAGGTGTGTAAAGCATCCTGTCTGCGTCCAAGTGCAGACACCCGTACCTTCACGGATGTGCAGTTGGGGTGGGACAGCGTACCGCCGCATCCTCCCATAGGGAAGAACTGGCTACTGTGCGCAATCACACGCAGCACCTGTCCTTCCCGGGATCTGCCCATTACGGGCGTGCACGCCGCACAGACGCCCTGTGTGAATGAGGCCAAAAGCTGAGCAGAAGGGAATGTATTACGTACAGCAGTGGATACAGCTAAATAGTACAAAATAGTGCACAGTATAGTGTATATTGAACAATATACTGTATACAGCTAATTATAGTGGAGTATGTAATGTACAGCACAGTGCATATAGCTTAGCACTTACAGCACAGCACAGGACTTACAGATGAGCAGTGTTTGAAGTCCATACAGCATAGGGTATACAGCTCAGCAGTGTGGAGTTAATAATATACAGCACAGAGTATTCAGCTGAGCAGTATGGATCAATGCAGCAAAATAAATGCAGTTTTGCACTGTAGAGTATGTAAGATACAATACAGTGTATAAAGCCAAGCAGTGTGGAGTATAAAATGTATAGCACAGTGTATGCATCTGGGAAACATGGAGTATATCCTTTAAACCAATGGATAGCACAGGGAAGCAAGAAAAGTATGCTTGAAGTCTCCCGTGTAATGTGAACCTGTCATGTTGTCCAGTATGGGCAAAGTACAGATTCACTTTAAAGCATCCTTTAGCTCCATCTTGCAGTTTTGAATACAGATCTCATGGGACCTCTCACTCTTCCAAATTGTTTTACATTAAGAAAAATGCAGCAGGAAGAGTAAGACTTCATTTGCTACAAAAGCAGACTAAGTTTGGGGCAAGGGGAAGAACGTCAGGGAATAATGCAAGCCACTGGCTGAAATGTAGTTTTGGATCCTTAAACACACAAATGAATTTGCATAAAAACAGTTTAAACAATTACAATATATTTCAACAGATATCCTTTCATGTGTGAGCGTCTGCATTCAGGTTCAATCTTCACACCCACCCACAAATCTTTGGCATACAGTGACAAAACCATTACACCTTAATGCACTGTACACAACCTAGATGAAACAAATACCTTGCATGCTCGGTACAAGTACTTCAGATCATGTGTCTGGTTGTACATTGCAAGAAAACAATAAGCATTCCCAGCTGCTCCATGGCATATTCCGTAACCCTTCTTCAGTAAGCCTCGATGCCAGGAGATATCAGTGCACTGTGCCGCAGCTGACAGGTACCGCTCATCTTGAAAAATCTACAAAGAAAAAGCACAAATTACAACTTATGGAGAATAAGAGCCTACTGGGTCCATACACTATGCTCCCAAATGGGCAGACATAGCCTTTTATGTGGAGAAGACCCAAGACCCAGATAAAAGTCACATATCCTATTTGTATTCCTTTTCTCTTACTCAAGAACAAGGTCTCCTTCAGAGAACACAGCAGTTCATAAAAACAATAAGTAGAATTTCTGATCCCATAAATATGTTAACGTGTAACTAAAGCTAAAACTTTTTCTTAGCTTTGGATAGAGTGGATAGGAAATAGACAATAAAAAAGCATTCTGTATCTTAGTTAGGGAAAGACACCCCACCTATATGTCCTGGTTACCGTCATCACTGAAAGTGAAAGAAAAATCACAAATTTTGGGTTGTCAGCAGAACAGGAAGTGATGGGAAATAGGGATGGGGTTCTGGCGACCTTGTCAGCCACTAAGGATTTCCCGCTCTCTGGATAGATTTCCTCTCACTTGCTGTCGCAGATATTGGAATGGAAGTAAAGAGAAATATCCCCAATGGGGCACAGATTGCCAAAAAAAAAAAATACTACTTATACTAGCTAAAAGCTAAAAAAGAAAGTTTTGGCTTTTCTGCTTTAGCCACCGTCCATCCGTCTTTTGTATATAAACGGATGGGCGGCTCCTCCTTCAATGCGGAGCACAGGAGCAGGACACTGTGAACATTGGTTACAGCCAGTAACAGCTCCTACATAAAATTGTTTGGGTGGGTATAGAGCCACCTGATCCCCTCCCTCTGCCGCTGGCTATCCTGGGCTCCGCTGTCCCCCGTGCACAGTGGTTCTGTTCACTTCAATCCAGTGGCTGATCTCCGATCACTAAAAGTGGAAGTGATGTCAATTACATTACTTCCGGTTTCAGTGTGCAATTTCTCTGGCTGCTGTAGCCGGAGAAGAAGCTGGTGAAGCAGATCTCTGGTTCATCGGCTTCTTTGGGGGTCCATAGGTGGCAGTAGGGGTCTAATAGATCCTGGAAGTCTCCATAGAGAGGACCTGTCACTGTATCTCTGCTATCACATAGGGGGCTTTAGCAATAAAGTGTAAAAAAAAAAAAAAGTCCCCCGCCCACAAAACAAAGTCCCCGCCCACAAAAAAGTCCCTTGGCCCCCACATACACACAAACGCAAACACGCGTTGGGTGCACCAACGTGCCAAAATGGCAATTGCACCACACGTTACATATCATCACGTACTTCAGAGCGTGAGCAATAATTCTAGTGCCATCAATAACAGTTAACACTAAACTGATGTGCAGTAAAAGTTTTTAAAGCCTCACCTATGGGAAATTTTGTGTATGGTAGTTTTTTTGCGATTTAATGGGCACATGCAATTTTAAGCCTTGACTTGTTTGATATCTATTTACCCGACGTGACCCCGTCTTTTATATTTTTCCAAAAAATTGGGTAATAATAAATGTTTTATAACATAACGTAGAAAAAAAACGGGTTTTATTTTAAAAAAAATTTCAGTACTCATTTCTTTATATAGTAAATAAATAAACTGCAGCGCTGAATACTGAAAAATGGCCTGGACAGGAAGGGGGTTTAGCACCCCGGCCTTCATGCGGTTAACCCTTTCGCTGCCAAGGACGTATGGCATACGGACCTACAAAAGTGCTTCCATTTGAGGCTTTCTAAAAATTGTCCCCAGGGAGGCTCCTTCTGGAACGGTTTCAGCTGTTTCTAGCTAGGAAGAGGAAGTAGAGCTGACCACACAGCTGCTTTGGAAAATGTATGAACAGGGGAGGTAATACAATTCATATGCTGCCCAAAGTTGCGCGAGGTGGTGGTGTAGGTCTCAGCACTGGTCACCACACAATGTGTCACTGTGGGACATCAGCACAACAAAATGCCACCATAATTTAATATGTGCTCAGAAGTGTAAATCTAATAGCACAGCTAAAGACACTGGCACTAACATTTTTGTTATAGGACACTGTAATAACGTGTCTTTGCATATGGAAGCCTGAGTTCTAGCACTCTTATACATGCATGAGTTCAGAATAACTACAGTATATACACAAAAATGAAACTTGTGTACACACCTTATATGCCTGAATCAACATATAAATAACGCCAGGGGCACCATGACACCAGTGCACTAGCAGGTCTCTCTTGTCTCCAATGCATGGAGGATAGTTTCCAGATGAGAACTTCAGTTGGTTGACATAGTCTACACTGGGATGGACAAGGCTCTGCACCTTATCACTGCTTACATTACATGCAGCCTGAAAAGAAAAAAAGATATATTGTTTTGTCATGTTTGCAATTAGAATCATAAACTATGAAAAGTGGAAATGTTACTACAAAGAGGTATCCCCCACACGTCCTGCAGGATCCAGGATTTCTTGCGACAGAACAACAAATGAAAGATTTCCCTCATAACTCCACCTACTGAAACACTGGATCTGTGAGGGAACAATTATATTTCTGTAGTTGGTCTTTAGCCCTTTGAGCAATCCAGTAATCATCAGAATGCCACTATGATTTGCTTGGTGAGAGTAGGGAGGTAAGGATCTTTCCATAGTCAATGGTGGTATCAATAAATGGGACACCCCCTTTTAAATATAAAATGTTTGCTCCAACTTGAGCTGTTCATATTAAATGTACGTGGCCTATATACAAAACCAAAACTATTTTTCAAGTTTAAAGCATTGTATGGTTTTGCATGTATGCACCTCCCGTATCAGGATTAGTGATGGGCTCGGGTGTGTTCGCAGCTCCACGTGCTGAGCTCGCCAGGAAGCTGACCGTGCGCAGCGCCAATCACAGGTACTGAGACATGTTCTCGGTCCGCAGCTGCAGAGATCGGGAAATGTCTCAGTGCCTGTGATTGGAACTTTCTGTGGAATCAGATATGTGATACAAGGAAGGTTTGTCCGAGGTTTTAATAGTTGGGGTATTTAAAGCGAACCTGTCACAGACCTGGAAAACACAAATTTGTGGCTGAAAAAATGTGCCTAAGTAAAGGCTAAATACATTGAAGGGAATTTATCAAAACTGGAGCAGACAAAATCTAGAGCAGCGGTGCATGGCAACCAATCAGCCTCTCTCTTTCATTTTCATATCTTAACTGAACAAAATGAAGAGAGAAGCTGATTGGTTGCCATGGACAACTGCTCCAGATTTTGTCTGCTTCAGTTTTTATAATTTCCCCCCATTGGAAATAGACTGAACAGTAGATCCAGAAACAAAGGCAGCCATTGTTATGCCGATATGCTCAACTTGACTTTTCCAGTTATGCCACCCATAATGGTATAGGTGGCCTCATTTACTAATATGGAGGGTGTTGAAATATCTGGAAATGTCATTGTCATTGCAGTTTTCAATTATGTTAACCTCTGTGTACGTGTGTGAGAATTTGTTTCATTATATGTCAAATCTTAACTGTATCATGTTTGTACATGATAAAGGTTACCAAAACCAAACACTGATGTTTCAGCTTTTGATGGTTGCTGGCAGGCTGGATCATCCACTGTCCCCATAGACTGCTTAGTGGAATGTCCAGCCTAATATCTAATTGCTGTGACCATTAGAAATTGGGGAAGGGGTGAACCTTTCATTGATCACTTTTACATTTAACACAGAGACCAAGCAAAAAAACATGCTCGTGTGAGTTTCTTTCAAATCCTTGATTGCCATGTCGTATTTCATATTGTATATTACTGCCCATCTAAGGGTGGTAATAGCCACAATGTATCCTTGGAACCTAAAGGATTAAGAGCACCACCGGAGGAGCTGTGCCAGTTCACTGAATCCTGAAGACAAGGTTTTTTCTCATGTTTTTCGATATATTAACACTCTGCATCGTCCTTCAGAGAGGGGGCTCCTAGCATGTAAAATACATGGGAATAATGGCATATCATGGAATTGTACAAACTACCCACCTGCATTAAGTAGTAGTAAATTCCGGCCAGGCCATGGGCTGGCCCAACATAGTGTTCTCCGTACCATTCATACATTAATGGGCTCTGATTCTGTATTTGTTTTTGAGCTGCCATGTTTTCACCAGATTTTATCACAATGTCACAGACCTGGAAAAACAACAGAAATCTTAATTATAATCTGAGAAATGAAGTACATATAATAAGTTCAGAGATATTAGTCAAACAGATCTGCTGCCAAGTAAAGAGCGTAGTCCCATTTCCAATTTGTGTAACACTAGAATATATCCGGGTACTGAGGGCAGAGAAGTGATTGGCTCCTTCTGCCATCAGCCAATCTGTTTGGAGGAGATGAGCGGCTTGGCTTGCCGCACGTGTGTGCGGACACAGCCGGGAGCAAGCCCGCACGGATCTCTACTTCAGCAACCGGCTAGCTGAAGGAGACACCTGCAAAGTGTGGGGGAGGTTTGGGGACAAGCGTGAGCACAAGGAAGAAAAACACCGGACTCAGGTAAGTGGGCACATTCTCATTTTAAAACCCCCAAAAATGACAAGGTAAATGCCACTATATACCTCCCACTAATCACCAATGATGGGCACTATATACTTCCCACTAATCACCAATGATGGGCACTATATACTTCCCACTAATCACCAATGATGGGCACTATATACCTCCCACTAATCACCAATGATTGGCACTATATACTTTCCACTCATCACCAATGATGGGCACTATATACTTCCCACTAATCACCAATGATGGGCACTATATACCTCCCACTCATCACCAATGATGGGCACTATATACCTCCCACTCATCACCAATGATGGGCACTATATACCTCTCACTAATCACCAATGATAGGCACTATATACCTCCCACTAATCACCAATGAAGGGCACCATATACCTCCATTAATCACCAATGATGGGCACTTTATACCTCCCACTAATCACCAATGATGGGCACTATATGACTCCCACTAATCACCAATGATGGGCACTATATGACTCCCACTAATCACCAATGATGGGCACTATATACCTCCCACTAATCACCAATGATGGGCACTATATACCTGCCACTAATCACCAATGATGGGCACTATATGACTCCCACTATCACCAATGATGGGGCACCATTTCCCTCTATGACCACTGATGCCGTGACATTGAATGCTCTGCTTTCCGGTGATTGGTGCCTGCTGCCACTCTGCAATCAACAGTTCCCTCCCTCTGACATGCAATGAGAAAGCCCTTGGTCTTCCATTGAAGGGGTCAGTTTACAGCAACCAGCATCCTGTAGTTAGGGGACTGCTACTATAAAGCAATGTAATGTACAAATCTTGCATACTAAACTGTTGTTTATAACATAAAACTGGGTCTTACCTCTTGGATAGATCGGAAAGGAATCTTTCCATCCCCAAAATGCTTGTTGATGAACAACAAAGCATAAAGGTAGCCCATACGGCCATAGAGAAGTTCATCTGGGAGCCGGGAGTCTTGTTTCATCACAGTTGGATGCATCTGCAGGACTCTGCAGATAGCAAAACATTTGGTTAAAGTGCACCTCCTACAAAGCACTGAAAAATATCATTAAATAAAGCCTTGTTATTCTGAAGCAACGTGAAAAAGAAAGTAAGCACTATGTATGTCTATTTTTTACATTTTTAAAGAGTATGCCATATGAGTCAAAACAAATATGCAGTATATACCTTTGCAATACATCCACATTTCCACACAATTTGTCTAATTTTAAGACTCTGCAAGTACAGAAAAATAGGTGTTGATCAGCCAAAAATGCCCCCAGCCCCTAAGCCCTGTTGTGGGTTGACAACACACAGCTTTTTTTTGTGGATTGAGTGGTGTCAGCCCTGCCTTGTGTCTCTTCCTAAACTATTTAACCACTCCCACTCAGATCTCAGCAACATAAAGGCTAATTATTCTGTAGTTTAAGACAAGAACTAGAAGGTATCTTTGAGATAAGTCAGAGGACAGCCCTGAATCTCTAGTTGTGGGAGGTGACATCTTCCAGCTCATGACCATAGTGGGGATATGTGTCGTGATCGTCCCCTAGGTGAAGTTGTGTTTACAGCATCACATAAAATCATGGTCACCTTTAGCAATAACTACTGTTCCTCTAGAACAGTTGCAGATGAGAAACCAGGGGTCTCACCCATCTGCAGCACTGCCAACATCGCTGCTCTAATGATTCTTGTAAAATAACTTGAAGTGACATTTGGTATCTTTTCTTACTGCCCTGGAACAAATATGTATAAGGTTTTTCAGTTTTATTCTTAAGTTCCTGATATGCATATGTCTCCCAAAGCAGTGACTCAAAGCCAAGAAAACAGCCAGGTAAACAGCATTTTCAGAGGAAGGTGAACAGTGGCCACTGCTAATGTTTCTATGAAGAAAGGTTTCTTCAAATATACAAAGTACGGGTCAATTCACACAGCAAGCTGTGCTAAATGTATGGCCGCCGGTGCACGGTCAGAGAAACAGTGCAGATGCACCAATGCCAGCGTATCGCACTGTTTACTTGTCACATGGCATTTCATTCAACTTCTCTGCCATTTGGCTAAGATCAAGTATAAGATCTGTTCTTATCAGTTTTCAGAGGGGAACAGCATGCACTGTCCTGGGGCGGACGATTGCTTAGTACTCTCTGAAGTGAAAGTTGAGGCGGCTCTTTTTTGGAAGAGGGAGGAGCTTCCACGGCACTAATGCCTCCTGATGGGGACGGGTGCTGCGCTTCTGGTCTGGTCGGAGGGCTCAGGGTAGCACAGAGGCCCGCGGTGCTGTACCCTCTGGGGGTGGCATCCCAGGCTTGCCGGAGAATCACTTGGGACCCCACTGTGATTCACCTAGACTAGGACACGGCACCCAATGCTTATTCTGCACCACGCCTCTTGGGCAGGCCTTCTTGCTAGCCCGGGGCAATTTTTATACCTTGGCCGGATGGCCTGCCAGATTTGTGCACTGGCATCTATTTATTTAAGCACTTTTTTATGCATGACTGCACGTTTGATTCCACAGATTGATAGAGGGTGCGGGTACCCTCGGGGCCCGTCCTGATGATAGCGGGGAGGTTCCGTGGCCTTTACAGGTTTCTCTCCCTCCCCCCACCTGGGGGGAAGAGCCCCCTTGCCTAGTACTTGAGGGTCCAACTTCGGTAGGACCTTGAGGATCGGGGTCCAACGGCAGAGTCTCCTTGCCCCTGTCAGGGGACTTGCGCCCCGGGGGTTTCAGGAATTTCGAGGCCCTTCCTCTTCGAAGGGGTACCCCAGCACCCTTGTGCACTTTTTTTTTTGTGTGTGTTGTGATTTCATGATTCACATTTTTTGTTCACAGGGGAAGTCAATTTTGAAGCACGCACCACGGACTTAAAAAAAAAAAAAAAGACATTTCATTCAGTTCTACAACCACACTGCAGTGCGATGCGGTTGCACCGTATCATACCACACTGCACTGAAAATAAAGGAATGCATGCAGTAGTGTTTGAAATTAAATAGAAGGCTAATTACCCTGTCAGTGCATTGGAGAAGGTGATCAGTGCAGCCCCTACAGATCTGCTGTGAATCAGCAAGATAACAGGGAGAAGAGTCAATTTAACCAGTTGACATCCGGGGTGTTAAACCCCCTTCCCATCCAGGCCACCAAGCCTTAAAATTGTGCATGCGCGCGAAACTGTGCAATGTGCGCAAAAAAACTACATTACCCAAAATTGGCCATAGGCGACGCATTAAAAGCTTTTACCGCTCATCAGTTTAGTGTTATCAGTGATTGATGGCCCTAAAAGGATTGCTCTCACTGCGACGATTCTGCAGCGCCCCCTAGTGATTAATACGCCCTACTCGCCTACTTCAACAAGATGATGGAGAAAGAAGACATTGGGCAGCCATTGGAAGCAGCCCTTCCAAAGCAGATCCTCCTGTGACCCAAAACTCAGCATACAGCGGGCTATTGCACGATATATGCTGACAGCGCAGATCCATGCTGCAGCCGGGAACGATCCCGACGCTGCTGCCTGATCGACAGCTGGCTCTGCCTCTCTAGAGCCAGCTGTGCCCGCCTGTCTGTCCCTGTCTGTCCCTCTAGTCAACGCTGGAGGAACAAAGAGGGAAAATGCTTGCGGGGAGCGGTGACTGCAGGGAGGCCAGGAACTGAGTGATCAGCTGTATTTGAATGCTCAGTTCTAGATCAATAGAGCCGACGCATGACAGCTGCAGTGTCACACCTTGGCTCTAACTATAGGGATGTGTGTATTTCACTCTCCTCATAATTCTCTTTTAACATCTAGTCTACCAAAATCAGCCCACGTATTGACAATCCAGCATATCTGAGGCCATCAGATATCGATGTACTGAGAAAACAAATACAATTATGCAATGTTAGTATCAGTACTCGTATGCTCTGCTCACTTCCAGTGTTCTCACATCACAGATGTTTTGCAAGGATGTTACATGTTTGCATTGCTCAAATCCGGCCATCACAAAAAGGCAAATTTGTTGCAGATCAGGGAGCCCGCAGCAAGCAGCTGGCCAGGTAAAGACGCTAATAACAGCGATGAAATCTGTTTTGTTAAGTCACTTGATCAAAGTCTATAAGTACCTTGAGGCTGACCATGGACTATATAATATCATTGTACAATATCCTTTAAATGCAAGAGCCTGTTTTATTGGCTACAATAAATATTACATAAGTCAGGTAAATCTAAAGTAGATTGCACAATGTATGGTCAGTTTTAGAGAGACCTATTTGCCAAGACAGATCTAGATAACTTACCTGTTAACACAATCATCCGCCTCTTGAGCAGATCCCAGTCTATGGAAAATAACAGATGCCACCGCGCAGGGTCCAGCATCCCCACAAAGGAAAGTGACATCTCGTTTGTTCAAGCCACGTAAGCTTTTGGTGGCATATTCCTTTGCTTTCTGCAAGTATGATGGATCCCCATACACCTCAGAGAGGTGAAAATACAGTAAGGCGATTCCTGGAAAAGACAAAGACACCATTAAATGAATGACTGGAGTGAACTAGTTCTAGTCATATTCTTTTGCTAAAAAACGAAATAAGCATATGATAAAGGAAAGCAAATCTTCCACCTAAGTGCCTACCCTATGTACTATGACTGCCCCAACCCCTTTTATTACATCCTTCACATTAGCGGCACAACTTAATCTGAGAACTCTGCTTTAGTATTATTGGATTTGAACTTTCATTTGTTTTTTGTTATACTTCTATTGCTATAAAATGCAGTTTGTAAATGTAAGTTGTGCTTTGCTCACATGTGGTTGCCCATCTTTATAAGGGGCTCTGTACAGGCCACAAACTGCTTCACATGTCAGCTGGCCTGTATTTAAAGAAGAACTCCAGGCAGAAATGTTATTAACCCTTGAAGTGGAGTTACCCCCGCTCTCCAAGGGTTAACTGCTGGTTTTTGCCATGGGTCGAAAAGAAAAAAAAAAGGTTATACTCACCTTAAAGTGATATTAAAGCTTATGTTTTTTTTTTTTTTTCCATCTAGGAGGCCCACCTTCTTATAAACCATCTGTTCTTTTTCTTCTATTCTATTCTTCGTTCTCTAGTGAGTCCCCACAGCGCTCATCCCCTGCACGGGTTCCGCCATCAGCTTAGAGTCTACTATGGAGTCACCCGTGCGTGTTGCTGCAGTTGCTGTGTGCGTCCATAGACACACACAGTCCTGTGGCAGGCCACGCCCCTCCTCTTCTCCCTAAAGGGTGATTGACAGCAGAAGGAGCCTACCTAAGTGGGACCATGCCCCCTCCCTCCCCAGAACGCAGGGAGCCGGCCAGAATGTGATCCAGTACGTTCCAGCATCTAATCGTGCTGGAATGCACTGGAAGTGGTGTGAACAAGCCCTTAACCATCCTTGCTACTTCTGCCCATCCCAGTCTTGGATATGCTCTCATCCAGTAAAACAATAAGCTGGGTTATGAAATCACAAGAAAACCAAAGACACACAGGACCTGAGTAGAAGCCATTGGTACTCTTAAGAACAAAGTGGCACTTCTCTTTCTACGCCCGTGCATGTCCTGATTTAGATTTTACCTGACCAGCCTGTGTACACAGTGAAGTCTCTCGGATCTGCAGATCTTAGGCCCTTTTCCATGAGTTGGAGAAGTTCTCTGATTTTACTGTTCAATTGATTTACAAAGTCAGGAGTCAGCTATAAGGAAAAGGTCATTGTTAGTGAAAGGTCAAATTATCAAACACAAATTGAACACACAACATTTTCAAGTTTTGCCCATGCATGACATAGCAACAAGTAAGTTCATTTAAAGTGTACGTTAGGGCATCCCCCCCCCCAACCACACATTTAGTACATCTCTGCAATACATGCACGTATTACAAGGTTTTATCCCTTTAAAATGCTAATAGATT
This sequence comes from Nanorana parkeri, assembly GCF_000935625.1. Classification (NCBI taxonomy): domain Eukaryota; kingdom Metazoa; phylum Chordata; class Amphibia; order Anura; family Dicroglossidae; genus Nanorana; species Nanorana parkeri. Next base: position 619,721 of record NW_017307117.1, read on the forward strand.
TGCCAGAAATCTAGTGTGCTCTCATCCTAATCTTTATATGACATCATCTTACATTCAATAGTTAAACATGTTTTCATTTTACTTACAATTTCTTGTTTTCTACTTCCTGGTTCTCTTTGGTAGAAGTATTTTTTGTATCATGACAAGTAGATTGTCATAAAGGGAGTAGAAGATTAGGCCCACACTTAACTCCTTGAACAAGTAGTTTTTAATAAAAATGTCCACACTCCTGAGGTGCCTTTGTTGATATTGTGAAGATATGGGTAAAGTTCATCTTTAAAAGAGAACTATGGGGTAACCTTTTTATCCCCTAGTTCTCTTAAGGGTCACAGGAGGATATATACTAACCTCCTCCCGTGACCCAAAGCTCAGTGTAAAGCGACCTACAGCTCGCTACATACTGAGAGCGCCGCACCTGGGACGGATCCCGACAATGCTGTCCTCCCAGGGAGGACATTACTGAGAACCTCCCTGGAAGAGACACCAGACTCATTCCTGAGGCCCATGTTATTCTTCTGCTTCTTCTTCCCAGATAGTTCCAGACCCCTCCTGGGTCCACATCTGTCCTCCTATAGGCTTTATAAGAGAGTATGGGATAAGTGTTTTTCCCTATAGTTCTCTTTAGGGACACGGGAGGACATATAATAGTGTCCTCCCGTGACCCAAAGCTCAGTATATCGCAAGCTACAGCTTGCAGTATACTGAGACCGCCAGCAGCTGGGACGGGATGCTGTCCCGATCCACCCAGTCGCGTGAGTGGCAGCTGGCACTACCTATCTAGAGGCAGAGTCAGCTGTACCCGCCCCCTCCACTGTCCGTTCCTCCACTCAGCGCTGGAGGATCTGAGCGGGGAGGGGGGGTTGAGAATCCCTGCAGGAAGCAGTGACTGACAGTCACTGCTCCCTGCAGGGGGATGATCGGAAAGCGAGCGAGCGACAGTATGTGATCACTCACTTCCCGATCTATAGAGCTTCATTGTCACACGTCGGCTCGAACTATGAGATTGAGTGAAAAATCACTCACCGCATAGTTCTCTTTAAGCTGACAACATAGTGTCTTTGCTGCACTGCAATCCCAACCAGTGTTGTCAGCCCTGCCTGATGGACTACAGAACTCCACCTATCCCTCACCCCTCTCTGCCTGCATACATTGATGTCTTCCTTGGCTCCCAGAGCTTGCCAAAGCAAGTACAGGTTCACTTTTAGACTTCACAATGGGCCAGGTCTATAAAATGCAAAACACATTCCATGTGATGGCATTTGATTGTAGCATTCATTTGAAACACAAAGCTCCTAGTAAGAAATATATATGTGCCGCCAGGTCCAGCCCCCCCCCCCCCCCCCCTTCATCTGCCGTATGGAACCAGAAGGCTTCAAGGGAGCAAGATATGGGGAACATAAACGTTTAAGTTTCCTGGTATACTAGGTAAAAGTTTCCTGGTATACTAGGCATAAAAGAGCATTTGACCCTTTCAGTGCAGGGGGGGCCCCACTGCAAAGGAGGATTTTTCTATTCCCCAGAGTTCTGCTTTAGGGGCCCACTAACATCCTTGGGTGGGAGGATTCACACATTTTAAATACATTTCTTTACATTTTTGCCCCAGCACTTACTTAGATAAAGGTTATAGCGCTCTTGTAAAGTTCTAACTGGTTTTCAGCCTCCATGTTTATAAACAGCATTCCCAGACCTAAAACTCAACTGTAGCCATCCAGAAAATGCATCATCATATTGGCTTCAAACACACTTCTACATAGCACAGGAGGCATAACACACATAGCACAGGCCCTATTACACCTATACACAGCAATATTAGAAGACTCATCTAAACCTAAAAACAAAACTGTAATATATTGCAGTTTACCAGTCCTTAGATGTGGTGGCTGCATTTGTTTTCACTTTTCAGACCAAGCACATTTTCAGCAAGTGCAGAAACATGTTGATCTTGCCACAAACGCTGTGTCCATGCCACTTCCTGTGAGCTTAAAATAAAGCACCTTATAGAACCTTATTTGTATTGTATGAACTACTAGCCCCATCAATCCACCATGTAATGGAGATAAATGCAGACATGTTGGTCCAAGACCAGGCTGCTTAAACCAGCTGCTGACTGACTGCTGTGCAAACGTATATCAAAATCCTAATGAAGGGAATAGAGGTAAAGCTCCTGAAACGTGTTGGCTTTGCAAACAATCATTGGAATATACTTGTATTCCGACTTAAATATTGCAGTGCGGTGCTTCAATTGTAAATGACCCATTGTACTACCAAAGGTGAGTGTGAATGCCCTATGGTGTGCAGAAGCGGCCAGCCCTATATTGAGATTCTTCACACTTACATAACAGGTAAACATAGAAAGAATCTTCCGGGTTATCCACTATCTCAGACACGTTTGAAGGCCAGATCATTTCAGAAACGTCACCAGCACACCAAATCCTTCTAGAATCAAAATTCGTAGATTTATTGCAAACTCATGTCAGTTACACAAGCGCTTTCGGGGCCACACAGGGTCCCTTCACCAGGCATAGCAATGCTGATGAAGGGACCATAGCAAAGCCATAGCAATGCTGATGAAGGGACCATAGCAAAGGCATAGCAATGCTGATGAAGGGACCATAGCAAAGGCTTAGCAATGCTGATGAAGGGACCATAGCAAAGGCATAGCAATGCTGATGAAGGGACCACAGCAAAGGCATAGCAATGCTGATGAAGGGACCATAGCAAAGGCATAGCAATGCTGAGGAAGGGACCCTGTGTGGCCCGGAAAGCGCTTGTGTAACTGACATGAGTTTGCAATAAATCTACGAATTTTGATCCTAGAAGGATTTGGTGTGCTGGTGACGTTTCTGCAATTATCTGTATTTGGCGGCGCCATCCGCAGTCATTCCAAGCACCCCTCCCCGATCACGGGGTCATACCGGTAAGGAGTGCAACTAGCCTTTTCTTTTTTTTTATGTTTGAAGGCCAGCCTGTGTGACAATCATGGCTCCCTTCATAGGTACAGTGGAGAAAAAAAGCGTAGACATAAACAAGTGCAGGATTAATAATTGCAGGATTGGCAAGTAAACAAAAAAAGAAAGTCAGCCGCCTCTTCCAATGACTGCTAAGCTGCAATCAACTTTTGTTTTTGGGTTTCGATCCACTTTAAAGTCTTATTGGTCAAACCTGTAAAATAAAAGCCACTGGTCAGTATGCCAATAGTCTGATCTCACCTGCCCGGTAGCAGTGAAGGCAGATGATGCATCTCCACTGTAATCTGGATACGGATTTGGGAAACTTCTACTGTCCATGGTATGGAGTCTAAGGAAAATATAAACTGAGATTATCAGACACAATAATCTTTTATATAATAAGTAACTCCACCTACATATTTCATAGCAGAGCTTTAGGGACGTTTGAGGCCCCATTCACATATGGACATATCGGTGACGCATGTTTTCGGGACTTTGTTTCCTGCATTTGTCTCCATTTGGTCCCTGAAAACACGCCAAACGCGGAAAAGTAGTACATGTTGCAAATTCACGTTCAAGTTCCTTCATCAGGCAAAACAGAGCTCATCACTGCTTTGCCTGATGAAGGAACCAGATGGGTTCTGAAACATTGCTACACATGGTGATGTAACTCTACGTATTGAATAAGGCCGGGTTCACACCTGGGCGTTTTATAGCGCTGATCGACGAGCTGTAAAACGCTCAAACAGTGAAATCCCATACTTCCCTATGGGCATGGTTCCCACCTGGGCGTATTTCAGCCCGTGGAAACGCACTGAAAAACGCCCTACGCCCAAGCAAGTACAGGAGCTTCTTTGGGGTGTTTTTCCGCCCATTTCCATTGGTTTTCCCGAGTGTGGCTTGGGGTTAACCAAGCGGTAACCCCGATCCACACTCGGGAATACAGCATAGGACATTCCTTGTCCGCGATCCCCGCTGTGTCCTCCGGCGGCTGCCGACTTCCAGGTTCTGTCCCTTGCGAGCGGCCGCGTCGCAGGGTGGCGGAACCGGCAAGAAGTTTGAAAGAAAAAAAAAAAATAGAGAAAAAAAAGGAAAATGTAAAAAAAATCATACTGCCAGTGAAACGCGCGTTTCACTGAACGGAAAAACGTGCTAAAAAAAGATCCTCAGGGCTCATTCAGGCCTCGTTCACACTGAGCGGTTTATCGCGTGGTAATTCCTGTGTTATATTGCGGCTATTTACCGTGCGATATCGCTCTCCAATGCTTGGCAATGGGGCAAAGGGTCCTGCTGTCGCGGGTCGTGCGTCGCTACAGCAGGACCCTTTTGCCGCGATTCTAGCTTGCTCAATGCAAGCATTTGTGCGATATCGCGCAAAATGCGAATCGCGCAGTGTGAATGGGGCCTTAGATGGGTGTACACGTCACTACGGCATGCACGAACCTAAAAAGACTTGATACCGGATGCGACAGGTGCTGTATGTAATTGCGCACAGCAACCTAGTCTTCACTATGGAAGGATGCGGCAACATGCAATTAAACACTGTCATACGCACACCAAACATCTGTGCGGGTCTGAGTGTCTGTGATGCAATTGGGGGGGGGGCCCACCCCCACGTCCGTGTCACCGCCCACCCAAACAGGACGGGGGGGGGGGGGTCCACCCCCACGTCCGTGTCATCAGCCACCACAGCAGAGAGACTTGTAATTCTCAATGGAGTACTAGTGTGATGACATCACTGCACTTGTATTCCATTCATTCTTCCTCCCGCCCTTAACTGAAAGTTCATACCTCAGTACAGAGTCTGCAGGAGCCAAAGCATTCCACCAGCTATCCACTGATCGCTGCTGCAAAAATCAATAAATGCACATTTATTTTTCTTGTAGTAAAGGGTCATTCCACTGTCTCAGCAAATGTGAGAAAATGAAATGACCCCCACAAATCTGCCCCCTTTCCCCACACCCTTGTTTAAACCGCCATTCCCTCCCCCGTAGCGGACGGTGTATGGTCTATTTTGAATAATGCTTGCAAATGGTGAGCGCTCATTGGTCAGCATGGTCACCAGACCCATGAGAAGCGCTTCTTGCTAAGAAGCACCTGCCATTCGTCAGGTGATGGTACTGACCAGTGAGTGCTCCCCATTTGCAAGCATCATTTGAAATGCTCAGTGCTGGGTTGCAGTGTGGTGTATGGATTGTGCACTGGCTGCCGCAGGGGAAATTGGAGGTTCAAGCAAAGGTATGATTAGCAGGGGCAAATGTGTGGGGCTAACTATATTTTCACATTTGGTGAGAAAGTGGAATCACCCTTTAATGTGTGTGCATTTATTAGTGGCACAAAGAGGACTATTCCTTTAAGAGGTTGGATGGACAGGGAGGTTGTAGGGAGGAATGAGGACTTAGATACACATTATCATCTACATTGGCCGGCCTTCTATGCAGGCCAGGCTCTCATCACATAGTGACCTCACACAGCTGCAACAGCGCCCATTCCCCATACTCTGTCTGCAATACAACTCACACAACGTCCCGAGGAAGCCGGAAATAAACAGCGTGCAAACCTTCACCTGAGCGTCCTGTGGCATCCGCCCACAGCCTCACTATGCACGCAGATTGGCCTACAGGAGCCCCACGCTACACGCTGATTGGCCTGTCACAGCCCCACGCTGATTGGCCTGTCACAGCCCCACGCTGATTGGCTTTCCGCAGCCCCACATAATCCGCTGTTTGGCCTTTCACAGACCGACCATAAACACATAAGCTGTGCAGTATGTGAGCTACTCGCTAGATCGCCACCTAGCGGGAAAAAAGGTTTCATCCACACGGGAGACAACTGGACAACAGAGAACCTGCTAAATCCAATCGCTAATGTCATGTAAGTTTTAATACGTCAATATATGTCAAACATTTTATATTTACAGCTATTATTAAAACGATGCACGGTATTCCTGCTAAGTAGTAAGGTACTTCCTGTTATCAGGTGACAGCGGTCTCAAAATTGCCCTCCTGTGTTGTCACCCTATCACACACTCCTGATGGAGTCCACAAGCGGCTGTGCCAACACCCATTACACAGGCATGGTCCTCTGTTGTCACTGTCAGGAAACCAGTCCAGAGAAATGATGTGCAACTTCTGCTGAACCAAGTGTGTGCAGACAGGAAGTGGCTGAAAGAGGCTATGGGAGATCAGCAGCACTGAGATGCAACAAAGGATTAAAAAAAAGGTGAAAGATTTGGCCATAGTATGATACACAGCTCTTTAACAAACTGTTATCCTGTAACTTAATGACCTCTGCACAAGGAAATCAGTGTAGGATGCTCTGAAATCCAGCTGCCAACATACACAAGCACCCTAAAATGATTCTATAAAAAAAACTAGGTGCTGCTATTACATTATTCAAAAATGCTCTTATGCTTATATAACCATTAATAATAAAGTGTAGAGGATAATATACATCTATGTTCCCAAGAAAATGACTTCTCTAAACAAACAGTGAAATATTATACTGGTATACAGTGTGATAAAGTGTTTATAATCCTATAATTAAAAAGTGCTACAATTCCACTTCAATTAAAACAGTGCAGACATTCTTCAAACACCGTGTGCAAAACAAATACCCGTAAAGTGCAAATGTTTTACAATTGACCAATCAGTGTCACTGTGTAATAGGCCTCATTAACATGCCTGTAAACGGGCCGATCCCGGGAGGGACAGGCGCTGCGTGGCATTGCACACAACAGCCTGTTTTTCAATATGGTGGGAAGTGACTGCGCTGTCATCCCGCACACTGGAGCTGCACATGCGTGCGGGTCCGGGTTTCTGCACTTGGATGTACTCTGTCTGCGTCCAAGTATGACCGTGTATGGCCGTGTCCTCGCTCACATAGGGAAGAACAGGTTGCTACTGGCAATCACACGCAGCACCTGTCACTCCCGAGATTGACCTGTTTCTCACCTCCGTGCTTGGACGTGACTCTCGCATTGATTCCTCCTTATTTGCACCTCACCTTGTTTAAAATTGGGTCTCATGGGCTTTTGTAGAGATGCAGTGAAACATCCCGCTTTTCCTCCGTTTAGGCATTATTCACACAAGAAAAGGCTGTCATGTACAGCTCCGTGCACGGCCGTATCGGGCAGCTCCCGGGAAGGACAGGTGCTGCGTGTGATTAGTACGCAGCCCCTGTCCTTTTCTATGGGAATGGGCGGCCATGCACCGACCTACGCTCACCCGCCCTGCACGTCCGTGCGGGTATCAGTACTCGTACGCTGACAGGATGGATCCTGTCTGCGTCCCGGCCCGGACCTGCACTTGAGGTGAGCGTAGGGCGGCGTACGGCCACGTATTCCCATAGAGAAGGACAGGGGCTGCGTACTAATCGCACACAGCACCTGTCCTTCCCGGGAGCTGCTCGATACGGCCGTGCACGGAGCTGCACGTGCCGGCTGTTTCTCGTGTGAGCGAGGCCTTGCATAGCGCTCCTTCATTAACTTAACAGCTCCAGTTTCACCGTATCATAAGTGATGAAATCCACTCAAAGAGAATATATAATAACCGCATAGTGCAACCTGAGATCCTCATGTTTGTAAGGATCCATCTTCTGTTTGTGTTCCAGACTCCATTTTGTTCAAAAGATAAGTAGAATGTTTAGTGACACTGCCTTTATCTTGCATCAGCTTTGTTTTTCAGTACACAGGCCTTCTAATGCTGGGCACACACCTTACAACCATCACAAGACTTTTGTCTTGCGATAGTTGTAAGGTAATTAAAAAAACGTACGATCTGCCCAACTTGGACAGGCAGATCGTACTTGCAATGATCGCAAGCCGCGCCCCCTGAGGGTCGGGCTTCCGATGACCGCAATGCCGAACGGGCAGTGTGCGCTTGCGCACACCGGCCCGTCCGGCTTTTATCTTACGAACATGCTACACACCCGCCGAACATCGTACGATGCTCGGTGGGTTTTCGAACATGTTCGTAAGTTAAAAGTCGTGCGACCTTACAGTAGTAGAGGTTGCACGGCTTCCACACACCTTGCGATAACCGTACGATCGCGGGATTTCCCGCGATTATCGTAAGGTGTGTGGGCACCCTTAGACTTCCTCTTTCTGCAAGGTTCAGATCTTCTGAATAGTAATGTGCTCGGGAGTGTTCGCAGCTCCACGTGCCGAGCCCGCCAGGAAGCTGGCAAGGTATGATTTTAGACTAGACACAGTTTAGTTCTACAACAAGGACCACTCTACCAGACTTAGTTCCTTAGGGCCGGTTCACACCACAAACAGTGCGTTCCAGAGCGATCAGCCTCTGGAACGCACTGTATCGCACTCCGGCCACTGTATCGCACTCTGGCCAGCTGTAAGCACTATTTTTGCAGATCGCACTGGACCGGAACGCAGTCATTGATGTGCCACGCATTCTGGTGCCGGCAGGGTGGGGGCGTGGCTGCCGGTGCCATTGACGTCAACTCACCGCCACGCCCCCTCCCACCCTTGAACGCAGGGAGCCGGCCAGAATGCGATACAGCGTGTTTCAGAGGGTGACCGCTCTGGAATGCATTGTTTATGGTGTGAACCGCCCCTGAAAATAGACATTCCAGTTTGACCCAGATTTTTGCGAAAACAGGTACTGAACTTTTGGGTCAATTTTGGGAGTGACTTTGCGGTTTTAGACCGTTAACTATTTCATTACTGTGACAAATAACTAGATTTTATTGGATGATTTATATTTCCTAACCAGTATGGGACATCACTGGGGTGTGTCTCATTAATTATACAAATGTTACTATGCTTTAAAATTCATGTAACTAATTGTAACCTTTCAGAATGTTCATCTTAACGTCCTGACCAATACGTATTGATTAAACTTTGCTTCCAACAAGAACGCACAATCTCTGTTGCTAGTAATCGCAAGGTCTGGTATTCCTGCCAGGAAAAATCTGTATTGCCTAAAAGACTTTATTAAAACAATAAAATTCACTGACCTAAAATATTAACATAAATCATTCCAAGCTGTACTCAATCATGAGCTAAAACTCACGCCAAAGCTGCACACGGACCCTTCCTTAAGGTGCCCATACACCTTACAATTATCTGCAGCTCTTCTGTGGTCAGATGGAAAAGGTGCAACAGATTCCTCCATCTACACTTAACTGCTGGGCCAAGCTTCAGTATCTTGTTAGTCTGTCCCGCTGGCTCCCAAAATACCTGAACAGTCTGATTTGATGGAGGCATTGTTCAGGTGTTTTGCGAGCCAGCGGGGCCGACTAGCAAGATACTGAAGCTTGGCCCAGTGGGAGATTCCTCTATCCACAGTTTAGCGTAGATGAAGGAATCTGTTGCACTTTTTCCATGTGACCATCGAAAATCTGCAGAAACTCTCTAGGTGTATGGCCAGCTTTACTCTCTTGCAGTCCAGCTCCAACCTCAGACGTGATGACGTCTCTAGCCAGCCACACTATTTCTAAAGGCACACGTCAAGGTTGTCCACTTTCCCCACTGCTTTTTGCATTAGCGATAGAACCCCCAGCGATTGCGATCCGTGCTAATGTTAATATTAAGGGAGTGGGTTGTGGTAGGCAGGAGCATAAGTGTGCTTTATTTGCGGACGACTTGCTCCTGTTTGTCACATGCTCCTGTTGACCACACTTCCTAATGTCCTGTCATTGTTGACTCAATTTGCTGGGGTATCTGGATTGCGGGTCAATGCATCCAAATCATTGGCTCTTAATATCAATATCCCCCAGGAAGTGTGGTCTCGGTTGTCGGAACATTTTGATTTTACCTGGTCCACAGAGGCTTTGCAATATCTAGGGATTAAACTTACACCTGTCTTTTTACAAGTATATAAGAAAATGATACACCCCTGTTTCAACAACTCCGGGAGAATATATCTCGATGGGACTCCAAAATGATGTTGCTCCCCAAGATCCTATATTACTTTTGGGCTCTACCCATGGCTATACATAAGCCAGACCTTTTGAAATTCCAATCCTTTAATTATTATGGGGATGTGTTCACCCGGGCACGATGTATCGCATATGGTGGGAATGCCCTAGATTGAGACCTTTTTGGAAACGGCTTTATGACCTAATATTTAGGGTTACTGGGGTGAGGATCCCACGAGATCCCCAATATGTGTTGCTGAATTGCCCGATTCCAGGACTGTCTAAAGCTTTGGATAAATGAATTCCTTTCCTACTGTTGGCAGCTAAAATAACCATAGCTAGGGCTTGGAAATCGCCAACAATTCCATTCCACTTGGTCAAACAAAAAATGTCGTGGATTATGGTCCATGAGAAACTTCACAGCATCCTCCAAGATACTGAAAAATGCTTGAATTGACCTGGACCCCCTGGATGTTATGTACAGGGGTGCTGGAAACCGGGTAACTTCCATTGTACAATTTTTCTGTTAATTTTTTTTTTTTTTGGTTTCTATTTTTAATGTTTAAGTGGATGTTGGGCTATCTGGTTGGGACGGATCTACTTTTTACGGACTCTTAAGCTGTTCTGCTTCTTTTAGTATCTCTATTTCCTTTTTCTTCTTCCTCTTTTCAGTTTCTTCCTTCTTTAGGCTCACGCATGTGAGCTGTTTAGTACATTGATGTTAGATATGGAGGAGGTCATACCAAATGTTTGCCTCAGACACAGGTGGATCCCTATGCCTGATATTCCTCTCAGAGGATGGGGGATAATTTGGCAAGAGTAGGTGGATAGATATGTTCTGTTTCACAGAATTAGTATGCATTGTGTGTATGGTTTCTAGTGATCCCCTCTTACTACTCGACTATGCTAATGTGGAAGACTCTGATACGCAATTGTATGCTATGCTGTTTGTGCATCATGTGCTATCTTATTGTTTTATTTGAAAAATGTAATAAAATACTTTGAAAGTTAGATTCCTTGAGTTCCTCTTTAATGGTCCACATATCTGGGGGGTGTCAGCTACGTGTTCATTATTTAAATACGTTGTGCTGGAAGGTGTCCCTCTTTGTCATCTCAGAATGTTGGGAGGTATGTAATAGAAGTTCTAGGATTGAATGCAGCTAAGTTACCTCCTATGAAACAAATGCAAGAGAAGGGGTGTATAGATAGGAGGAATTAAAGAAGGCTCCAGGCACACAAAAAACTTACTCTTGGGGTGGGGCTACTTCCCATACTTCAAGGTTTAAGTGCTCATTTTGCTTAGGGGGGTCATATAAAGCTGTGTTACTTACCTGATCCTGGCTCCTTCCAGGCTGCCAGACCAGTCCCCACAGCCTCTTCTCCCCTGTACTCTGGTGGTCGAAGCCCAGATGATGCAGGTCCATTAAATGTGAGGGCACCAAGAGGACATTCCATACCCAAAGTAGAGGAAGACAGAGGTGATTGATGACCACGGCAGGAGTGAGGATCGGGTGAGTATATCTACTTTACTTTATTTGAGCCCCTCTAGACAAAACAAGCACTGCAGTGGTAGCCCCTCTTCAAGGGTAATTTTGACTTTGTACCCAGGGTTCTTCTTTAACAAAGGGAAATCTGTCAGCTTTGTGATGTCAGTATTGTCGTATGTTCCGAACGAACTGGCTGAAAATTTGCACAGTGGGGGCACTGTTGGCACCCTTTTGGCCTACATTCCTCGATCAGCTGATCAAAGGAGCCAGTTGGAAAATCTTAAAACGAACAGAGCGGGCAGCCAATCAGCTGGCGTCGGCCACTGTCAGAATACAATGAAGACAGCAGAAGATTCCTCAATCAATGCTCATAATTGTTAATTGAGGAATCTGTTATATTTTCTTTGTTCAGCACGCAGTTGAACGAAGAAAATATTACAGCGTATGGCCAGCTTAACTGTTGCACTGTAGTATGGCATATACTAGACAGTTGCAGTGCTTAGATACAGTGGCACACAGGGAAGATAGCAGATTCAACATGAAGCTACGGGGTCATTGATACGAAGAGGAAAGAGTGCATTGTTTTAGGATTTACAGGGACACAAGGGAAAGTCTTACAGCCCTGTTGATGAGGATACACATCCCAGGCTGATGCACAAAGGAAGCAGGCTGATAAGAGTATGGAGATACAGGGGAGCTGGACTCTAGGTCCTCACAGGCAATGCAGATTAGTCACAGCTCACTGGAAAGACACTGCAGCTCTCTTGCAGTATACACAAGATAACACTAGGCGCACAGAGAGATTCTAAAAAAACACTCAAGGCAGCAATACAGGAAGACCACGATACATAGGAACCACAAGGCTACGAAGAAAAAACAAACCGTTTTCACAGAAAACCCGTGGGTCCAGTGGCTAGTCCACTGACCATTGCTCAAACCTCAAGCAACAGCTGTGTGAGCTCTATAAGGCTGAGAGTAGATTGGCTGCAAATCTATGACCTGCAATAGACTGGAAGCCGAACACCTCGGACAAAGGGAAAAACCTGTCACAGAAACATAGCACAGGTAAGTGTGATAGTAGATACCATATTAATATTACAATCGTCACATTTAATACTACCATTGTAACAGAGAAGCGTTCATAAAGCAGGATCTAGGCGAGGGTTTAGCAATCAGCAATTGAGGAATGTGTTTACATGCAGAGAATGTGTGCTGTGTGGAGATGTAGTGTGTGTGTGTGTGGGTGTAGTGTGAGAAGCGCACCAAAATGGATATGTTTCAGCTCTCTGTTAGTTTAAACATTTCTCTCACATTATCAGACAAGTTCTAAATTGATGACCTATACAGGCTTTTATACATCACCTAGGTACCGTAGTTTGCTGACGTTTTACAGGCGCATGCAATTTTGAGACTTGACATATTTGGTATCTTTTTTTTACTCTACGTAACCTCCTTTTATATTTTCCAAAAAACTTTATTATATTGTGTTTGTGCACACTAAAAATAATTTGACTGCATTGTTGTCTAAATATTTAATTCTACAGTGGCTCATCTTTCAGAAAATATATCATTTGGGGAGTTAAGTAGTCTTCAGGCCATTGGACATTTTAACACAAAAAAAGCTTTGGTGGCAAAAGAGTTAACATTTATTGGATAATGAATGTACACTCAAAGTAAGTCCTATGGCGCTCACAGAAGACCATTATCCTTTCACAGCTGAACTGGCCCAGGGAGGGATGCTGCTCCTCCTTAAGGTGCCCATACACCTGCCGATTATCGTACGATAATCGGCAGCTGTATGGAAGGCGTGCGACCGTTTCTACTGTACGGTCGCATGTCTTTTGTCTTCCGAGCACGCTTAAAGCCTGCTGAAAATCGTAAGATTTTCCGCGGCTTAGTGGCGTGCTCGGAAGACAAATGCCGAACGGGCCAGTGTGCGCAAGCACACACTGCCCGCTCAGCATTGGAATCATTGGAAGCCCTCCCCTCAGCGGGGAACTTTCGTTGTGCGATGGTTGTAAGGTAATTAAAAATCTCGTACGATCTGCCCATCTTGGACAGGCAGATCGTACGAGATTTTTAATTACCTTACAACCATCGCACAACGAAAGTCATGCGATGGTTGTAAGGTGTATAGCCCGCTTTGGATCGGAAAGCTTTTGTCCACACGTGAAGAAAACAGAGAAGAGCGGCCAACCCTGTGCAGTACTGATTTATTAATGAATTATTATAAAAACAAAGGTAGGCTACTCGCAATGGTAGCAATACACAAGCTGAACAGATGCCAGGAGTGATGCTCTCAGTCCAAACATATACTGGCGGGAGACTGGTGATATGGCTGTCTCTGCAACAATGAATTATCCTGCTTGAAGGTCATCTTCAGACGAGGCCACAGTCATCAGGTCATCAGGGAGGAACCAGAAGTGGTAAAAGTGGTAGATTAGCTCCTGTCCTGGGTAGAACTTCACATTCCACCCTTGTCAACTGTGTACATTACAAGCGTCAGCAGTTTGCAGGAAGATTTCCTCTACCATCAGTACCTGGACCCGAGAGTTTGGTTCCAGGACTTGCACCATCAATGGGGGTGGGGAAAATGGACCTCCTGGTACAATAACTGGACATGTTTGTATCCAGGTGAAGATACTCTCTAGTGGATGCTCTGGTGACTGTGGGACTAGTACATTCGTGTCTGTCTTTTTTTTTCTTCACTGAATTGTCTTTCTTGTCTGCTTCACAGGACAAGGGCCTTCCAGTGATCTTCTTTGCTCCCAAATGGTCCAGGCACTTAAGACTCCCAGTCAGTTTAGCTGGATCATCAGGATCTTCTGTTTAGGGACTCATTCACACAGGTATGATATGCCCACGGATGTGCAGGTTTTGGGTCTTCGTTAAACTGTATGCAAGCTACATACTCCTATACGGTGATGCAGGCTTCTGCATGCAATTAAATGCAGCACATGTCCCTCCCGGGAGCAAGTCTTTATACGGCCGTGCACAGTCTGTGTATACTCATGTGAGTGAGCACTTAAGGACTCAGTTGCCATCCTTTTTATACTGTCGCTGGGTTTACCAGTATGGTTATTGCAGCCCAGGTTGTGAGGGACAGGGGCATCACTTTATCTGTGTTTCCTGACGATGATAAAAGCTAAGAAGGCTACTGCCCAAAAGGTCTATTGTTAAATGTGGAAGGCATACATCACGTTGGCGCAAGTCTCGGGGTTGCCACCATAGGAGTTTCTTTGTGTGACTAATGCTAAGCTTTCTGCAGTTGGCTTTGGACCAGTGTTTTGGCTCTCGGCACTATCAAGAGTCAGGTCTATATCCTTTTTACCTATTTTCAAAGGAAATGTCTGAATGTAGTTTTGGCTGAGAAAATCAAACCATCGCGACTCTTTTTTTTTTTTTGTCGTCAGTGTCCATTTATCCTGTAGGCAGTACTATAACCTTAACAGTCTAAAAATTCCTGTGTCCCTGAATTAACTAGAAATTGATTTATATGATGAGTACAAAAATGCCATTTTCCTTATCTCCTCTTTCTACATACCCGTTTGAAGCCTGTTTTGAATAAATCATGTATCAATGAATTAATTAATCTTACTATATATAAAGTTAGACTAGTAACTCCTAAATCTTTTTAATTAAAACTAAATAATATCTTTTTTTTTCCAGAATAGTTTGCCAGGCAGATGAAGATTTGTATTACTCTGGGTAAAGAAAGTGTTTGCTTAATGAAGTGAAAGATGGCCACTGACATGGTACATGTATATGCTGAGTCTTGTTGGCCAATAATGTTGATATGGGAACGCCTAAACCATGCATACACTTCTGATTCTCCTCCTGCGGACTGGGGTCTCCATAAAGGGGACTTTGGCTTTCAATCCTGGTGTTTCTCCTCACACAATGAAAGATACACAGTGGTCTGGGACACTCAACGCTCTTATTGGAAAGTGAATTCTCCATTCGAAACATTTCTATTTTTCATTGGGCCCCTCTTTATAGACAAATCAAGGAAAGGCTTACCTGTACCTCCTTTTTTTACTGTGATAAACTCAAATTCGGATATCCTAATGCCTGCCAATGCTAATGAAGTGATAGCAAAAATGCTAGAAATTGTAAAGTACGTGGCTAAGCCATACAAGCCAGAGGTTTCAGATTCTAACATATCACAGCAGTGATTAGACTTGCCATTGTCAACTTTAGGTTAATGTATTTCTTTTCTCATGCCCTCAAAATGGCAACAGTCATGGACATGCCAAGTTTTTTTCTTCTTCTATGAAATGCACCTACGTTGTTAATATGGGCCAATTAATTTGTCTTAATTACATTTAAATAGTTAGGTTGAAGGTTACCACCTGCAGACAGCCTGTGTGTCCTCATGGAACCTTGAGATTGTAAAGCAGAAGAAGTGTGGTTCAGAGCAAGACTGAGCATCACCAGCCACAGCAGTGTTTCTATTTGCTCGCATTGAGGTGCACTGCTGCTTTGTCATTTTGTGTTTTCCATGCAGGTGTACCTAATGAGTCTCATGAATTGGTGAAAAGTGATTATAAAATGGCAATGAAACCATGTATTTATGTATATAATATGTACATATGTGACAAATCATAATTTATGTTAAACAACTGGAAACCATTTCCATCCTACTTTTCTAGTATTATTACAAGAACATTACTTTCTTTATGATGCACGGTTATACTTTCACATGTAACACACTATTTCGCAAAATTACAGATAAAATTCAATTTTTTCTTTTACAGAAGTTAACCCTTGCAGTGGGGTTGGCCCCGCACTGGAAGAGTTAACGGCTCCTTTTGGTCTAATGATGCAAATAAAGAAAAATATACTTACCTAGGGTTGTTCAGATACCAGTGCCGATGCTTGGCATTTTCACGAAACTACCAGGGTTGCAGCTGGGACCTGGCTCTGGCGCTTCACCACTGTCCTGAAATCATTAGTCTGCATTGTTTTAGAAAAACTGCAGACATCTCAACTTTCAAGGATATTCCAGGAGTCTCCCACTATTGGAGAGCGGCTCCCGGACACACGGGAGAGAAGCGTTTTCTCCTGGGAAAGGTTTACTCTGCTCCTACTGTATCTAGCAGAGTAAACCTTTCCGTGCTGTCTTTTTAAAAAAAATTTCGGGCATCAGGGCCGCCGTCAGTCAGAAAAAAAAAAAAACGGCAAAGAAACTAATAGCTAGATTGCTATTGGCTATTTCAACAGCAAACTGGCTATTGCACCCGCCCACTGCTGCTGTCAATTCGCAGAAGTGGACCTGAAGTTCTCCATCAGGTCCACCTCTGCTGACAGCAGCAGAGGGCGGGTGCAATAGCCAGTTTGCTGTTGAAATAGCCAATAGCAATCTAGCTATTAGTTCCTATGCCGTTTTTTTTTTGTCCTGATGGCAGCAGCTGTCAGAATGCTAAAAAAAAACCCCAGCAGATAGCAAAGGAAGCATTAGCTTCTCTGGTATCTGCCATCATTTCAGGGGGGGTGCTCTCTTCTTTGTTGTTGCACCCCCCCCCTCTCCGTGGGGGGGGGGGGGGGGGGTTGACAGAGGGCACCTCCATGAAATGACTTATTTCAGGTTGGGATCCCTGAAACTGTCACATGACCCTAAACCAAAATGTATCTGTGAGGACTTGGACAAGTATAAGTACTTGAAAAAAATCGGTGCATCCCTAATAATATATATTTATACAAAAAGAAAATCATACATTAAAACAGCGATGCACAAATCCCAGGAGCTCCGTATGCTCCATAAAAATGACAGCTGCCGCCTAACTTTTTGAATGTTTCTCTAGTCTAGTCTTAGAGGTGGAAAAGTATCTGTACTTGTACTGAGTACGGAACTTGATATCTGAACATCCCTAATGCTGATACTGTCCTTCCTTGTAGAGGGTGGCTACTTTTGTTCCTCTTGGTCCCTGTGTGTTGTAATGTAGTCACCGTTCCAAGCTCGCTCCCGTGATGGACTACAATCTCAATACAAATTAGTAAACTAACATGAGATTGTAGTCCATCACGGGAGTGAGCTTGGAGCGGTGGCTACTTTACAACACACACAGGGACTATGGGGAAGAAAAGTAGCCACCTTCCGGAAGGAAGGACAGTGTCAGCATGATTTGAGGATCTACAGCCGAGTGATACACGAATGGTAAATTTTGCTAATTGTTAAGGTACTTGAAACATTTTAAGATTTGCCTCCTGAGTTTAGTGTCACTTTATTGTTTTCTTTACACATTACCTTTTTGTTATGCACTTGCAGGGAGTCTGTATTGACATTTTTATTTCTTGCAATGCATCAAACCACACTGCCATGAGTTTATAATTCATCTGGTGTGGTGGATGCTTGGCCAAACAACCAGCCCAACTGTGACACCTAGCTACAGATTGGCCACTGGCCACACGCTGATTGTCCTTCCGCTGCCCAACTCCAAGCGCTTTGCAGTGTGTGAGCAAGTATCAGATGTGAGCTATTCGCTAGATCACCACCTAGTGGGCAGAAAAGGTTTCATCTGCACGGGAGACAATTAACAACTTCTGTTTTCAGAGTACTTAAAGGAGAACTATGAGGTGAGTGAAAATCACTCATCCTCATAGTTCGAGCCGACCTGTGACAATGAAACTGTCACACGTTGGCTCAATAGATCGGGAAGTGAGCGAACACATACCGTCGCTTGCTCACTTCTCGATCATCTCCCTGCAGAGAGCAGTGACTGTCAGTCACGGCTCCCTGCAGGGATTCCTCCCCGCTCCGATCCTTACTTGTTAGTATCACAGTTGAGACTATTTTCTAGACGTGCGATTTGTTTCGAATCGAAATTTGGACGAAATCTCCCAAATTTGGAGATTTGGATGTATCCGAATTACAGCTATAACGAATGCACACGAATCCGAATTTCCGATTCTGAAATTCGTTAGCGATAGTCTGTACGAATTGTCGTTTCGTTTTGTGCTTTCGTTACACCAAAATGACATGAGATTTTTTTCACAGTCTGCAAAAGAGGAAAAAAAAAGCATGAGGTTCTCCTCCAATTCATACCAGACGCTTCAGGTCTGGTAGGAATGTTAGGAGAGACTCCAACTTTTAGAGAAAATCCTTTAATTGAAAAAAACCAAAGAGCCAATTTTTGACTATTCCTTTAATGAAAAAAATAAAAATGGCTCCATCGATGTAATCCAGCGTCAATCACGATGCACGACAAAAAAAAAAGTCGCGCCACAGGGCGACCGTCCGAACCCGATGAAAACTCGCCGCAAAATGGCATTCGCTGTGAAAGAAAC
>NW_017307117.1:638384-699035 GCF_000935625.1 Nanorana parkeri
ACCGCTCGCTCCGCCCATTTGACATTCTCAGCTGCCAAATACAACATAGCATTCGGGAACTCCCCAATGTCATTCGGGTCTGTGAGCCGAGGTGTCATAATACTTTTTATGAATACTTTTTGAATTTTCGCTGCAGCAAAGTGACATAAATGTTTTTGGTTTTTTTTAATGTCACTTTGCTGCAGGGAACGAAACGACAATTCGTACAGAATACCGCTAACGAATTGCGTCCGAATCCCGAAACGAATTGAGTTTCGGACCCGAATCCCGAAAAATGAAATAATGCAAAATCCGAATCAAAACGAAACGTAACTAAACTCATTTTTTGCTGGTCCACAAAACTAGTTTCTACTATTTTCAGTGGGGGGCAGTAGCCCCTATCTTAATTTTGGTTGCCCCTGTCTGTGACGATAAGGGGATCTGAGTCTTACTATTAAGACTCCGAATTCTCTTGTGCCCTAGTTCAGAGCATATGCAGGTCTTCATTTAGAATTTGACAGGTCCCTCCACATTCCACAGAAGAGATGCACTCTGGCTGTGATCTTTTATTGCCCCCAGTCCGAGTGAAATTCCAAAATCTCTCCCTAAGCCTTTTATGGCTGTCATGGCATGGCACCACGCATTCATATATTTGCCAGTGGACAATTTATATCAACAAGCAGGTCTGGAGAGGAGGTGACCTCGCATTCTTTTTAAAGTCATAAAACCTTTGGAAAAACAAGCTACATTTTATTCATTTGGAATTGGGCGGAGTTAGGTAAACTAAAGGTTCATCCTTCGCCTGCTTTCCCGCCCCAGCCCTGCCTAGGCCGGCTCCGGGACACCCTCCAAAAGGGGCTTATAAAACATTCTGTGTTGGCAACTAGAGGGGCTCTTGGTTTAAACATCATCGAGGAACTAGAAGTCTGAACATCGCAGAAGAGTTCCCCTTTAATCTTTGGACATTATCTGCTGGAAGTCGGCTTGAAGGAGAGTCCGGCAGACTTCCACTTTTCTTCTTGAACTCTGAACTCTGTCAGAACTCACAATTCCAGGACTGTTGAGTATTCTTCTTTTATTCCCTTTTATTTTGCTGTTGTATATATATTTTGTCTCTTTTATTACATCTTTTTCTGTATATTTTCTGCACCGATCTTAAAAATCGTTAAGCTTATCTCTACGCTCTAAATACGAACTTAAAGTATCCTTGCCTCTGTGAAGAGCGCTACTTTATAGTGAATCCTGTCATAAAAAAACATGGTGGCGGTGGAAGTTTGGTGGGTAAAGGGTTAACTGCGGAGTTAACCAACCCTGGTGACGGTCGCTCTCAGTCTGCTGGCCTGAGATTGTGTCCTGCAAGCTGGGAAATCTCTGTGCAGGGTGAGGCTGAGAGTGCTATCGCCACGTCCTTGTGACGCTCACGCTCGTTTCAGGCTTGTGTATGGTCACGTGGGATTGACGTGCAGCGGGTCTGGGCCGGGCGTACGTCACACTGTCTGCCTGACATTTTGTGTCCGGGTTTCTTCTGCTATGAGCATTCAAAACCCGGACTGTCCGGGTGAATCCTGGACAGGTGGCAACCCTACTACTGACAGAGCAGAGACTGGGTGAAGAATTGTATGTCCTGATGGCCGTCACCTAGAGGGAGTGAATAGGTGAACAAGAAGACGTCACCATCCCACTACCCATTCCACGGTGGGACTGTATACCGTGCAAGCTCAGCTCGCGTTACAACTGTGACAGGTGTTAGAGGATGGCACTACAGAGGCATCTGATGCACCAAGATGTGTTCAATGCTGAAAAGTCTGTCAAGCTGCAGGCGTCCCAAATCTCCCGTTTAGATGCGGTTGCTGTATAGAGACTAGGGATGCACCGATACCGATACTAGTATCGATATCGGTGCCGATTCCGAGTATTTGGGCAAGTACTCGTACTCGCCCAAATGCTCCGATGCCTAGCACGAGTACTTCCGGTATCAGGAAGCCGGGAAGCGCGTCATTACACGCTGCCCGGTTTCGCGATTGACCGGAAGCTGGCCTTGTGAGGTAAGGTTACCTTACCTTTAGTATGTGCAGCCTGTCATCCCCCGGGCCTCTCCAGCGAGAATGCGGCCTTCGTCCGGTACCCAGCCCAAGCCATCCAATCAGGAAGCCGGGCGCCGTCTAATGACGCGACGCCCTGCTTTCTGATTGGCCAGGAAGCTGGCTTCATGCTCCCTTGTCATCTCATGACAAGAGAGCATGGAGCCGGCCTCCGGCCAATCAGAAAGCAGGGCGTCGCGTCATTACACGGCGCCCGGCTTCCTGATTGGCCGGCTAGACGGCTCCGGCTGGGTACCGGACAAATGGCGCGTTCTCACTGGAGAGGCCCCGGGGGATGACAGGCTGCACATACTAAGGTAAGAGGGGAATTTTTTGTTAATCGGGAAGCCGGGTGGCGAGTCATTACACGCCACCTGGCTTCCTGAATGGGACTTCCGTTACTCGGTAATTGGTATCCGCGAGTACCGAAAAAAATAATCGGTACTCGTACTCTGTACCAAAATACCGGTATCGGTGCATCCCTAATAGAGACCATATCCAAAACAGGAGATTTGGGATTCCTGAGGCAAAATCACGTAGGGTACATTCCCACTAAGGGCCCGTTCACACCCAATGAATTGGAGCTGTGCTGGCCGTTATTTCCAGCGCAGTCGCAAAGCAATTTGGCTTGTCCCACATGAGTTCAGTTCACCCATGTTGCGGTGGTGTGTCCTGAAAAAAAGTATGGCATTGCACTGCGTTGTGCCCATAGACCTTAATAAAATGTCACTTGTGACATTTCAATAAAGTTCTGACAAAAAAAAGTAAACAGTGCAATGCATCTCAGCCTGCGCCGGGCACACGCGCACCAGCAGCTGTGCAGAGTAGCGCGGATGCTGGTGTGAATGGGCCCTAAGCCCCCGTTCATACCAAGGCGTTTTGTCACGTGGCAATAGTTTCAACACAAAAAATCCCATTCATTTCAGTGGTCCCTGTTCACACCCGAGTGTGTTTTGCCCCAAACTGTAAAATGGTGAACGCTGGAAAAAGTACACAAGCTTCTTTGGGGGCAGTTTACAGCGCATTTGACCCCATAGACTTCAATGGAAATGCCTGGAAAAGCGCCACTCTAGCTTTTTGCACATTTCTGCGTGCGTTTGTCTATTGACATGCAATAGCTTCGGCAGTTGAGACGCACGTCTTCAATTGCGCTTATCTAATGTGCAAAAATGCGCTGGACAAAATCAAGCGCAAAAGCACTGTCTTGGTGTGAATGCAGACTGAATGTGTTCCTATGACATTCCCGTTGCATTGCGTTCCAATGTAGGCGTCTGGGGCTAAAGTGCAAAGTGTAAATGGGCCGGGGCTCACTGACCTAAAGAGTATATGTGTGCGGAGGGCGGGGTTTGATTGAAGTGGTCGAGGTCGATGATAATCGGGAAGAGAAGCGATGGGCAGGCCAGCGCATGGCTTGTATAGCTCAGCAGTGCCGAAATGTAGGAGGAGTCTTCTACACTGTAGAGCTCGCTGTGCCCCGCCCCCGGGACCTCCTCCGGGGAGATCCGTGCTGGAAGGTGAGAATGAAGTTTTGTGTTGTGTTCATTGACTTATCAATGCGGGCGATGTGTGTTCACTTACCGCACACAGGACATGTGACCGCACCATACACATTAGAACGGGCTCAGTCCTCATGCATGTTCTCTATATGTCAGCTGTGCAGGAGGGGGTAGGGGGTGTGACTGTGCACAGTACAAGGTTCAGAGCTCCCATATTATTAATAGCACACCTCCCAACTGTCCCTATTCTGGAACCAAATCCCTCTGTCCATCTATGGCGTCTAATGTGCAGACAACTATGGCATCTAATGTGCAGACATCTATGGCGTCTAATGTACAGACAACTATGGCATCTAATGTACAGACATCTATGGCGTCTAATGTACAGACATCTATGGCGTCTAATGTACTGATATCTATGGCGTCTAATGTACAGACGCCTATGGCGTCTAATGTACAGACATCTATGGCGTCTAATGTACAGACGTCTATGGCGTCTAATGTACAGACGTCTATGGCGTGTAATGTACAGACGTCTATGGCGTGTAATGTACAGATGTCTATGGCGCCTAATGTACAGACGTCTATGGCGTCTAATGTACAGACGTCTATGGCGTCTAATGTACAGACGTCTATGGCATCTAATGTACAGATAACTATGGCGTGTAATGTACAGATAACTATGGCGTCCAATGTTCTATTTGTTCTCAGTGTTATTCTGCACACAGCCTTCATCTTATCTCTTATTTATCCTGTTTTGATATTTACAAATCAGTCTAAAGGAATAGTAATGGTGAAAAAACTATTTTGGTTTTACCAATCATTTTTGGCTCATCAATTCTTAAAGGAGAACTCCAGTTTATTTATAAACATTAAGTGCACTGGAAAGGTTAACCTTTTTTTTTTTTAGGAGGTGAAATAAAGAAGATATACTTGCTTGATCCTCGGTCCTGCTGCGTTGAGCACTCACCTCTCTCCCCCTCCACTCCGGCAGTGTTATGTCCCTCAGCATCCTTACGTGTAATGGAAGGGGAATGTATCATCTTTACACTCTAAATAAGCTATTGAAGTGCAGATCGCACTTCAATAGCATAATGCTGGGCTTCAGGAGCCCAGCACTGAGAGATATGGGACCGGAAGTGATGCAATACGCGTCGCTCCCATTCCCATAGTACGGGGAGGAAATCAGCTGAGCCGCCAGAATCACTTCTACAGTAAAGCCGGTCGCTGGCTCGACAAAACTGAAAGACTCCCGGTGGCTAAAAGCCGCCTGGAGTCTGTTTAACCCCTTCAGACTTCATGATGGGATTATCCCGTCATGGGTCGTGAAGGGGTTAATATTGATCAGAGGTCCCACATCAAGAACAAAAGCTACTGAAGTAGAGAACAGAGATAGAAGACACATTTGTATCATTCAAGAAAACGGCTCTGGTGTTTATTGGACATTTTCAAGTTTTTATATAAACACTGGCGTAGGTGTCACATTAAAAGTAAAATCACCACATTTATATTACCATTAATATAATAATGATAATTAACAAAGGGAAGTCAATAAAGCTGGATATAAGTGATATGATGAGAATATAATGGCATCCGGAATTAAAGGGTTTCTAAACCCCCACGTTTTTGTGCATATATCTGTGCTAGCAAGCAGTAGATAAATGCAAACAGTAAAAAAAAACCAAAAAAACCCGCTTTAAAAGCAGTTTAAACTTCAATAGGTTGGACTTGATGGACATATGTCTTTATTCAACCTCAAATACTATGTAACTATGTAAAACTTACCCCTGTCTTCCCCGCGCGCTCCCGTCCGAAAATCTGAAAATTCTCTGGCGGCCGCAAAGCATCTTGGGGCGGGCGCTTGCGCAGTTTGGATTTTCGGCCGGAAGACGAGGAGAGACACAAGGTAAGTCTATGGACAGTGTGCACCGGCATGCAGACACCGTGGGACAGGAAGTGCCAGCAAGGACAGAGGAGTCAGCGCTGGATCGGAGACCCGCAGCAGCGCTGGAGAGAAGGCTGAAAAGGACAGGAAAGAAGAGGAAGATCGGAATAATAGACATCATATACGGTAAGGGAAAAAAATGTTTGCCTTTAATGTCACTTTAAGATTGAATCTTAATGCCTGACCTGTGCCCTATACACCGATTAGCCATAACATTCAGACCACACACCTAATATTGAGTAGGTCCCCCTTTTGCCACCAAAACAGCCCTGACCCATGAAGGCATGGACTCCACTAGACCTCTGAAGGTATGCCGTGGTATCTGGCACCAAGCCATCAATATCATATAAATTGCAACAAATGTACTGATATCTATGGCGTCTAATGTACAGACGCCTATGGCGTCTAATGTACAGACATCTATGGCGTCTAATGTACAGACGTCTATGGCGTCTAATGTACAGACGTCTATGGCGTGTAATGTACAGACGTCTATGGCGTGTAATGTACAGATGTCTATGGCGCCTAATGTACAGACGTCTATGGCGTCTAATGTACAGACGTCTATGGCATCTAATGTACAGATAACTATGGCGTGTAATGTACAGATAACTATGGCGTCCAATGTTCTATTTGTTCTCAGTGTTATTCTGCACACAGCCTTCATCTTATCTCTTATTTATCCTGTTTTGATATTTACAAATCAGTCTAAAGGAATAGTAATGGTGAAAAAACTATTTTGGTTTTACCAATCATTTTTGGCTCATCAATTCTTAAAGGAGAACTCCAGTTTATTTATAAACATTAAGTGCACTGGAAAGGTTAACCTTTTTTTTTTTTAGGAGGTGAAATAAAGAAGATATACTTGCTTGATCCTCGGTCCTGCTGCGTTGAGCACTCACCTCTCTCCCCCTCCACTCCGGCAGTGTTATGTCCCTCAGCATCCTTACGTGTAATGGAAGGGGAATGTATCATCTTTACACTCTAAATAAGCTATTGAAGTGCAGATCGCACTTCAATAGCATAATGCTGGGCTTCAGGAGCCCAGCACTGAGAGATATGGGACCGGAAGTGATGCAATACGCGTCGCTCCCATTCCCATAGTACGGGGAGGAAATCAGCTGAGCCGCCAGAATCACTTCTACAGTAAAGCCGGTCGCTGGCTCGACAAAACTGAAAGACTCCCGGTGGCTAAAAGCCGCCTGGAGTCTGTTTAACCCCTTCAGACTTCATGATGGGATTATCCCGTCATGGGTCGTGAAGGGGTTAATATTGATCAGAGGTCCCACATCAAGAACAAAAGCTACTGAAGTAGAGAACAGAGATAGAAGACACATTTGTATCATTCAAGAAAACGGCTCTGGTGTTTATTGGACATTTTCAAGTTTTTATATAAACACTGGCGTAGGTGTCACATTAAAAGTAAAATCACCACATTTATATTACCATTAATATAATAATGATAATTAACAAAGGGAAGTCAATAAAGCTGGATATAAGTGATATGATGAGAATATAATGGCATCCGGAATTAAAGGGTTTCTAAACCCCCACGTTTTTGTGCATATATCTGTGCTAGCAAGCAGTAGATAAATGCAAACAGTAAAAAAAAACCAAAAAAACCCGCTTTAAAAGCAGTTTAAACTTCAATAGGTTGGACTTGATGGACATATGTCTTTATTCAACCTCAAATACTATGTAACTATGTAAAACTTACCCCTGTCTTCCCCGCGCGCTCCCGTCCGAAAATCTGAAAATTCTCTGGCGGCCGCAAAGCATCTTGGGGCGGGCGCTTGCGCAGTTTGGATTTTCGGCCGGAAGACGAGGAGAGACACAAGGTAAGTCTATGGACAGTGTGCACCGGCATGCAGACACCGTGGGACAGGAAGTGCCAGCAAGGACAGAGGAGTCAGCGCTGGATCGGAGACCCGCAGCAGCGCTGGAGAGAAGGCTGAAAAGGACAGGAAAGAAGAGGAAGATCGGAATAATAGACATCATATACGGTAAGGGAAAAAAATGTTTGCCTTTAATGTCACTTTAAGATTGAATCTTAATGCCTGACCTGTGCCCTATACACCGATTAGCCATAACATTCAGACCACACACCTAATATTGAGTAGGTCCCCCTTTTGCCACCAAAACAGCCCTGACCCATGAAGGCATGGACTCCACTAGACCTCTGAAGGTATGCCGTGGTATCTGGCACCAAGCCATCAATATCATATAAATTGCAACAATGTTTAGGTAGGCAGTACGTGTCAAAGTAACATCCACATGAATGGCAGGACCCAAGGTTTCCCAGCAGAACATTGCCCAAAGCATCACACTGCCTCCACCGGCTTGCCTTCTTCCCATAGTGCATCCTGGTGCCATCTCGTCCCCAGGTAAGCATCACACATGCACCCAGATGATGTAAAAGAAAATATAATTCATCAGACCAGGCCACCTTCTACCATTGCTCTGTGTTCCAGTTCCGATGCTCACATGCACATTGTAGGTACTTTTGGTTGTGAACATTGGTCAGCATGGCACCTTGACCTGTCACTGGTTCAGAGTAGGGCTGAAACAACTAATCGATAATGAAAACTGTTGTCAATGATTTTCATTATCAAATTAGTTGATCGCTCGATTAGTTGGGCTGCTGGCACCCTTACTCCCTCCTCCTTGTGCATGCAGCATTTTGTGCAGATTGCACTAGACTGGAATGCAGGCGCCAATGTGCCGCACGTTCGGGTGCTGGCGATCGCACTGTAGGCGGGGGGCCATGAACACAGGGAGTCGGCGGCCGGGTTGTGTTCCAGTACGCTCCAAAGGTCGAAGGCTCTGGAACTCACTCTTTATGGTGTGAACCGGACATTAAAGTCAGAAAATGTTTTCCCTCCCCCCCAATGTTAATTAGAGCACTTAACTTAAATTATGTCTCTTAATCCGATCTTCTTCTTCTTTCCTGTCCTTTTCATCTGTCCCTCCAGCGGTGCTGCGGGTCTCCGATCCAGCGCTGACTCCTCTGTCCTTGCTGGCACTTCCTGTCCCACGGTATCTGCATGCTAGCAGTAGATATATGCAAAAAAAACGGAGGAACATCAAGAACAAAAGCTACTGAAGTAGAGAACAGAGATAGAAGACACATTTGTATCATTCAAGAAAACGGCTCTGGTGTTTATTGGACATTTTCAAGTTTTTATATAAACACTGGCGTAGGTGTCACATTAAAAGTAAAATCACCACATTTATATTACCATTAATATAATAATGATAATTAACAAAGGGAAGTCAATAAAGCTGGATATAAGTGATATGATGAGAATATAATGGCATCCGGAATTAAAGGGTTTCTAAACCCCCACGTTTTTGTGCATATATCTGTGCTAGCAAGCAGTAGATAAATGCAAACAGTAAAAAAAAACCAAAAAAACCCGCTTTAAAAGCAGTTTAAACTTCAATAGGTTGGACTTGATGGACATATGTCTTTATTCAACCTCAAATACTATGTAACTATGTAAAACTTACCCCTGTCTTCCCCGCGCGCTCCCGTCCGAAAATCTGAAAATTCTCTGGCGGCCGCAAAGCATCTTGGGGCGGGCGCTTGCGCAGTTTGGATTTTCGGCCGGAAGACGAGGAGAGACACAAGGTAAGTCTATGGACAGTGTGCACCGGCATGCAGACACCGTGGGACAGGAAGTGCCAGCAAGGACAGAGGAGTCAGCGCTGGATCGGAGACCCGCAGCAGCGCTGGAGAGAAGGCTGAAAAGGACAGGAAAGAAGAGGAAGATCGGAATAATAGACATCATATACGGTAAGGGAAAAAAATGTTTGCCTTTAATGTCACTTTAAGATTGAATCTTAATGCCTGACCTGTGCCCTATACACCGATTAGCCATAACATTCAGACCACACACCTAATATTGAGTAGGTCCCCCTTTTGCCACCAAAACAGCCCTGACCCATGAAGGCATGGACTCCACTAGACCTCTGAAGGTATGCCGTGGTATCTGGCACCAAGCCATCAATATCATATAAATTGCAACAATGTTTAGGTAGGCAGTACGTGTCAAAGTAACATCCACATGAATGGCAGGACCCAAGGTTTCCCAGCAGAACATTGCCCAAAGCATCACACTGCCTCCACCGGCTTGCCTTCTTCCCATAGTGCATCCTGGTGCCATCTCGTCCCCAGGTAAGCATCACACATGCACCCAGATGATGTAAAAGAAAATATAATTCATCAGACCAGGCCACCTTCTACCATTGCTCTGTGTTCCAGTTCCGATGCTCACATGCACATTGTAGGTACTTTTGGTTGTGAACATTGGTCAGCATGGCACCTTGACCTGTCACTGGTTCAGAGTAGGGCTGAAACAACTAATCGATAATGAAAACTGTTGTCAATGATTTTCATTATCAAATTAGTTGATCGCTCGATTAGTTGGGCTGCTGGCACCCTTACTCCCTCCTCCTTGTGCATGCAGCATTTTGTGCAGATTGCACTAGACTGGAATGCAGGCGCCAATGTGCCGCACGTTCGGGTGCTGGCGATCGCACTGTAGGCGGGGGGCCATGAACACAGGGAGTCGGCGGCCGGGTTGTGTTCCAGTACGCTCCAAAGGTCGAAGGCTCTGGAACTCACTCTTTATGGTGTGAACCGGACATTAAAGTCAGAAAATGTTTTCCCTCCCCCCCAATGTTAATTAGAGCACTTAACTTAAATTATGTCTCTTAATCCGATCTTCTTCTTCTTTCCTGTCCTTTTCATCTGTCCCTCCAGCGGTGCTGCGGGTCTCCGATCCAGCGCTGACTCCTCTGTCCTTGCTGGCACTTCCTGTCCCACGGTATCTGCATGCTAGCAGTAGATATATGCAAAAAAAACGGAGGCTTTAATTATACTTTAAGGTGTTTTGTTCATAGTTCTCTTGTAGTCTCCTGTGATACAGTATGTGGGAAAGAATGTTAGTTATTCGATATAGTGTGGCTGCTATACAAGGCCAAAGTAACAAAGTTAGTCAAGGTTTTCCTACCCTTGGATATGTGCCAGGACATTGCTTGATGCTGAAGATGGTGTATAAACCCCCCTGTTTCTTCTCTGTATCATGCTGTCTTAATTACGCTTTATGATCCAATGCATCATATATACTTAGTGAATCGACATAGACGAATAGCAATATCTGGTGTTTGTGTCCTTTGTCAACATTGGTGTACCCAACTCGTGTCTTTTTGTCCCTAGCCTGCCACCAGTCTCCCTGCAACTGGAGGGAAGAATTCTGTGCCAATACAGGTGAGAAACCTCTTTTTTTTTCCCCCATTTCTTTCTTTTGCTGCAGTGTTTTTTAGCTGGTTGGTAGGGGCAGGAAAGGTAACACTAATATAATTAGGGCTGCAACCAACTAATCGATAATAATCGATAATGAGAATAGTTATCAACTATTCTCATTTTCGATTGGTTGGTTGGATCCTCTAGCTCTATCCTAAATGCTGAGAGGAGGGCACAGCAAGCAGTGGGCGGGCTATTGCACCAGCCCACTACTTGCTGTATTTACATTCAGCTGCCGTCTGCAAAATCTTGCCACTGGCAGCCGTCATTCACTGGCTGAAGCTATTCAAGTGCCTTGTGCTTACAATACAATTATTTAAAAAAATGTATAAAAGGTGGGAAAAAAGTAATTTTCAGCCTGACAAATTTTGCAGTCAGGTGTGTTGCAGTGCTGTTCACTTTAATGGCACCCCAAACGCACCTCCCACCTACAGTATGATCAACGGCGCTGAAATACATGGTACTGCAATGCCATGCGTTCCAGTGCAGTGCGATTGGAGAAAATTGTGCATGAGGTTTAATCTGAAGTAAACTTTATTTGTAAAACTCAATGTGTGTATTTAATTTTAAATTAAGGATGGTGTTTTATTAAATTTTTTTTATCCGATTATTCGAAAAATTTAAAAAATCATTAGTTGCCCTACATAATAAATATATACACTGAGTGGCCAGATTATTATGACCACCCCATCAATACTTTGTTGGGCCACAGGATGACTCCACAAGATTACTTCGTTGGGCCGCCTCGTGACTCCACGAGATGTTGAAAGGTGATGCGAGGAATCTGACACTGGACTGTTGCCCTTCTGTTGTCTTGTACCAGTCTTGAAACTCTCCGTTCTGCTCTAACATTGACTAGTCGCTGACGGCCACAATTCGCACGTTCAGACCCAGATTTTCGGCTGACAGTCCAGTCTTTAAACACTTTAACAGCAGCTGCTCTTGAACATTTAACGAATTCTGCTGTTTTGCTGATACTCGCTCCATGGCTCCGAGCGCTAACAATCATCCCACGTTCAAAGCTGTCAAATCGCGTTGTTTACCCATATCTTCAGGAAAAAATCACTTCTACTGTCATGGTAAACAACCTGCTTCTCTATTTATAATGGTCTGGCCCTCTAGAAACTTCAACGCCAAATTATAGCTAATTTGCCTTCAAACGTCAGGCAAACGTTCAGTGTACGAACTCCCTTTGATCTCCTCTCAGTCCCCGAATGCAGGAAGTGATGTATATTACATCACTTCCTGCATTCACTGTCACTCTCCAGCTACAGAAGCTGATGAAGCCGATCTCTGCTTCATCAGCTTCTCTGGGGGTCCCTAGGTGACATTAGGGATCTTGGAGACCCCTGATGCCTCCATAAAGAGGACCTGTCATGTAAATTGGCTACCACATAGGGGGCTTCTTGGCCCCCATGTAATAGCAATAAAGCTGTGTGTTAAAAAAAAAAGTAATACGAAAATTAAAGAATCATAAAAAAATAAAGAAGCATAAAAAAAAGATTTTTTTTTTTAAGTGCCCGCCCCCCACATACATACGCAGTTGTAAGTTGAGTGCGTCTACGTGCGCAAACAACGATTGCGCCTATTGTGCCGCACATGTTAAATATCGCCGCAAACGTCGGAGTGAGAGCAATAATTTTAGAGCCATTAATCACTGATAATACCAAACTGATGAGCAGTAAAAGCGTTTTAATTTTTGCCTATGGGCGTTTTTTTGCGATTTTGCGGGCACACGCAATTTTAAGGCTTGACATGTTTGGGTTTTTTTTTACCCGCCGTGACCCCGAATTTTATGTTTTACTAAAACATTGTTTGTTTTTTTTACATTTTATGGTACTTTTTTCATCATATAATAAAAAAAATAACACCCCCCCCAGTGGATATTATATACCTCCAAAAGAAAGCTCTATCTGCCCCCAAAAAGTTTTTACATAAATTGGAAGTCTATAGTCCGGTCTACATATATATACATACATACAATTGATGCCTATGTTTATCCAGCCACCACATTTGCTTTTTGGTTTGTTTTCCTGTTTTTGCTCTGAAGTCTATTTTTGTTATTAGCGTGTGAGGAGTATGTTTACGTGCAGAGAATGTGTGCTGTGTGGAAAAGATATTGGTATAGTGTGTGAAGCGCACAATATGGATATGTTTCTGTTATGTGTGCATTTATAGTTTAAACATTTCTAGGGCTGCAACTAATGATTCTTAATAGATAATTTTTTCGATAAATTGGATTAAAAAAATTAAATAATAATCATTCTTAACTTAAAATAAAATACACACATGGAGTGTTACAAATAAAGTTTTACTTCAGAATATTACTGCATGCACAATTTTTTTGCAATCACACTGCACTAGAAGACACGGCATTGCGGTATCATGCATTCCAGTGCGGGTGATCACACTGTGGGTGGGAGGCGCGTTTTGGGTGCCATTGAAAATAATGGCACTGCAACGCACCTCCCGCAGCAGAATTTGTCAGGCCGAAAATTGCTTGCTGGGCCCTCCTCAAAGCGTGGAGGAGAGATCTAGGGGATCCAACCAACTAATTGATTAGTTGGTTGCAGCCCTAAGGCCTGGTTTACACCTAGGCGTTTTTAAGCAGTTGGAAAACACAAGAAATCTTATGATTTTCAATGGCCACTGTTCATACCTGAGTAGCAAAACACCAGCAGGAAAACGCCAAACGCCCAAAAAAGAACATGAGCTTCTTGGGGCAGATAACAGCGTGTTTTTACCACATAGACTTCAATAAACGCCCGGAAACACGCGGCAGAAGCACGTTGTACATTTTTGTGCACGTTTGTACGCGTGTTTGTCCATTGCTCGCAATGTCAAAACGCGTGTCTTCATGTACGCACAAACAAATGCACATTGAAATGAGCGCACCGCGCATAAACGTGCAAATAATTACCTGCTGAACACATGCGTACAAACGCGCAAAACCGGTGCCGCCTAGGTGTGAACCCGGCCTTAACATTTCTCTCACATTATAATACAAGTTCTTTGTGGTGATGAAACAGTGACACCGTATTACATTAAAGGGTCCTTTCACATGCTGCCGTGTCCTGTGTTTTACCGCATCAGGTCAATACAGGTCACCGCAAGGACACATATATAACAATTGTTTTCTATATGTGCCACGTCTGAGCAAGAGCACAATGCGATCACAAAAAATAGTGCTTGTACTTTTTTTTGCGATCACACTGGACCGGAACACAGGCATTGATGTGCCACACGTTCTAGTGCGGGCGATCGCACTGTGGGTGGGCGGCGCCATTGACTTGAATGCACCACCCCGCCCCAGAACGCAGGGAGGATTTTGTAATGCGATCCAGTGCATTTTAGCATCTAATCGTGCTGGAATGCATTCTCCATGTATCCTTTTTATCTTCTCTTCTTTCACCCCAAATTTCTGTTTATGTGTTTACAATCTACTGTATATCCAGTAAGCTGTGTTGCTGTTAGTCATTATCATTTGCCAGTGTTTTATGTTGTTGACTTATTGCTGTCATGGTGTCTTACCTGCATACTGCTGATTGGTCAATGAAGGTGCAGTAACACACTGATAAGTCAGTCATCAGCGCTGCTCATTATTGTCTTTTTTTCCATCAGCATGTTCCTGTCGGCACATGTGCACGCAGAAGAGATTGATTGGCTTCTAGTGCTGCCCATTCTACTCCCAGTCTAAGAGACAAATGTCACAAGGCTGATACAGATACAGGTACTTATGATATGATATAAACATGTGATATGACATGGTATAAAAAAACATGATTCATCAGACCAGGCCACCTTCTTCCATTACTTATGATGCTCATGTGCCCGTTGTAGGTGCTTTTGGTGATGGAGATGGGTCAGCACAGGTACCCTGACCAGCTTGTGGCTACGCAGCCCCATACACAACAAACTGCAATGCGCTATGTGTTTAGACACCTTTCTTTTGGAACCAGCATTAACTTTTTCAATTAATTTGAGCTACAGTAGCTCTGCTATTGGACCGGACTACTTGGGCCAGCCTTCGTTCCCTACGTGCATCAATAAGCCTTTTCCGCTCATGACCCAGTCATTAGTTCATCGGTTTTCCTTCCTTGGATCACTTTTGGTAGGTCCTGTCCACTGCAGACCAGGAACATCCCACAAGAACTGCAGTTTTGGAGTTGCTCTGACCCAGTCATCTAGCCATCACAATTTGGGCTTTGTCAAAGTTGCTCAAATCCTTATGCTTGCCCAATGTTTCTGCTTCCAACATATCAGCTTCAGGGACAAAATGTTCACTTGCTGCCAAATATAAACCACCCACTTCCAGGTGCCATTTTAACAAGATAATCAATGGTATTTGCTTTACCTCTCAGTGGTCAAAATGCTATGGATGATTGGTGTGTGCGTGTTGTATATTGTATGTATACACACACACACACACACACACACACCAATATGTGACATTTCAAGATTCACCAACAAATCTATTTATGTTGCTTCCATACAAGACCCGTGGGTGCCTCTTTCACTGGACCGTTTGTATCTACTTGCCTTGCAATGCACTTTTTACTTTTATCTGAGTGTGGTGCCCACCATTGGACTTTTCTATATAAATATGAATATATGTGCATATACTTAAATATGGTTAATATGGTTAACACAAACCCAAAATGCATGGTCAAAACTATGTGAAGTCAATTAAGGAGAGTTATCTGTAAAGTTGAACAACTTCCTTATTGAACACTTGGGGGCAGGAGGTAGTATGCTAGGGCTAGAAACTAGAGTTTAATTTCCTGCTCCTTCCTGGGTTTCTCACTTCCAAACTAACTGTGTCACCACACAGGTGAGCAGCCCTTAATCATGCCTACTCAGGTCTTCTGGATGGCAAAACGGTTTCAAGGGTTTTTCCTCCAACGTGTTCACTATTCCTATAACCATAGGGGGCCTTTGTTCAGTCTTCCATGTCAAACGTCTGAATGTTTTCATTTAAATTTGGAAATTCCACATTCGCCATATGTGTCATCCCCTCTCTTCACTAGAGAAACCTTCTGACGTATGTGGACATCAGAGATGCTTATCTACATGTCTTCATCTTTCCAGCACATCAGCAATTCTTGTGGTTTGCTGTAGAATCCATGCATGTCTGCATATCGGGTGATTACCAAGGTCCTAGTCCTGATGCACTCTAGTGGCATTCCTGTTGTTAGATAAACTCCTGTTTAGAGAAGAGTCATTACGGGCTTTGTCGGGCACCAATGTGGCTTTGACTGTCCAGACGTTGCAGTACTTTGGGTGGATCCTGAGCATTCAGAAACTGATGCTGGAACTGACTCATTGTTTGGAGTGATGGGTCTAGTCCTGGACATAGTTCAGACCGAAGAGTGTTTCTTCCTCATGAGAAACTTCAGTTTCTCTGGTCTTAGATTCAAGCTCTCCAGTTCCAGAGTTACCTGATTACCCAGTATTGCATGAAAGTTCTAGGTCTGCTTGCATCCTAATTTGAGGCAGCTCCATTTGTCTATTTTCACTCAAGAGCTCTACAATGCAATATTCTGTGGTCATGGAGCAAGTCAATCTGGACTGATCAATTAGTTTCCTTTCCCATCTTTAGGAGTATCTTACAATGGAAGCCAGCCTGCCAGCCAGCCATAACCATTAGGGAGGAACAAGAAGTCTCCCTGTGGCAAGAGTGGTAGATCGGATCCTGTCCTGGCCAGAACTTCCCATTAAACCTTTGTTAACTGTGTACATTCTAAGCGTGAACAGTTTGCAGGAAGATTTCCTCTACCATCAGTACCTGGACCTGGGAGAGTGGTTCCAGGACTTTTGTCGCCAGTGGGGGGTGCTATATGTGGACCTCCAGGTACAATAACAAACTGGACTGGTTTGCCTCTAGGTGCAGATATCCTCTAGCGGAAGCAATGGATGTTCTGGTGACTGTGTGGATACAGTACACCCTGATCGCTGTCTTTTCTCCGCCTAAATATCTAGTCTGCTTCACAGGAAAAGATGGTGGGCATTCCATTGATCTTCTTTGCTACAGAATGGTCCATGCAGGTAAGACTCCCTGTCGGCTCTGCTGGATCATTAGGATATTCTGTCGCTGGGTTTGCCGGTATGGTTATTTCAGCCCAGGCTCTGAGGGACAGGGCATCTCTTCATCTGTGTTTCCGACTACACTAAAAGCTAAGAAGGCTACTGCCCGCAAGGCCTATCATCACATGTGTAAGGCATACTTTATTTGGTGTGAGTCTCTGGGTTTCCACCCTAGGGGGTTTCTTTGTAGGACTAATCCTCTACTTCCTGCAGTTGGCTTTGGACCAGCGTTTGGCTTTCATCACTATTAAGGGTCAGGTTTCTTCCTTTTTTTTATCTTGGTTAAAAGGAAATGTCCCTCCTTTGTCTGGATCCATTTTGTCTGAGAAAATCAATCCATCAACAAGAATGATTCTCCTTTTGGGAAATGTTTTATTTTTGCCAGTGTTCATTTATTCTGTAGCTGGTATTATAACCCGAACAGTCTGAATGAACTCCGAGAAATGGATTTTATGGTGAGTCCAAAAATCCAATTTTTCTTATCTCCTCTTTTTCCATAGCTTAAAAACACTTCCTATGAATAAAGTATCAAGTGTGCTTATATGTAAAGTTAGACCAGCAAGTCATAAATCTTTTTATCTAATGCTAAATAATTCCTTTTTTTACAGAATAGCTTGCTGTGGCGGATGAAGATTTGTATTTCTCTGGCTGAAGAAAGTATTTGTTTTGTGCAGTGAAAGATGGACACTGACTTGGTACAAGCATATGAAGAGGCTTGTTGGCCAATAATGTTGATATGGGAACGAATAAACCATGCATACACTTCTGATTCTCCTCCTACACACTGGGGCCTCCAAAAAGGGGACTTTGGCTTTCAATCCTGGCGTTTTTCCTCACACAATGAAAGATACACAGTGGTCTGGGACACTAAACGCTCTTATTGGAAAGTGACAACTCCGTTCGAAACATTTATGTATTTCATCGGGCCCCTCTTTATAGACAATTCAGGGAAAGGCTTACCTGTACCTCCTTTATTTACAGTGATAAATTCAGATAAAGATGTCTTAATGCCTGCCAATGGTATTAAAGTGTCAGCAAAAATGCTAAAAACTGTACGATACGTGATTAAGCCATAAAACCCAAATATTTGATTCATATCACAGCAGTGATTAGACTTGCCATTGTCACCTTTAGATGGATGTATTTCATCTCACATGCCCTCAAAATGGCAACAATTGTGGACATGGCATTTTCTTTTCTTCAAAGGCAAGGTTGTGTAGATCAGGTTCTGTATGTTATTGTGCCGAGGTATATATCTTTGGGCAAAAATAACGTTTTATGTTGTGCAAAGAATACTGAAATAAGGTTTTGGGGTAGGTTTTTTTATACACATTTTAGCCCCTTACAGTTGGGGAATGTTTTACCGGAAGACACTTTAACACAGCATATCACAGCTACACATGCCCTAGGTCTGCTGTAGCATTCTGTCTATACCTCCTCATGTATCCCTTGCCCCTCCCTTTTAGATTGTAAGCCCTTATGGGCAGGACCGTCTTACCATCTTGTCTTGAATTGTATTGTAATTGTAAAGTCTTCCTTATATTGTAAAGCGCTGCACAAACTGTTGGCGCTATATAAATCCTGTATTATAATAATAATAATAATCTCTGTTCCCTGATAAGAGTGAGCTAACAAAGGCAGTATTTAGAATACACTTTTATGTGATCACTGTCTACCAACTGTCCTCACCACTCCTCAATGGCATTAGTTTTAGTTTCTTCATAATGTCTACAGCAGCGGTTCTCAATATTGAAACAGGCAGACCCGGCGGTAATCATGTAGTTGAGTGGACCGGGCTCCTGGCTTTTGCTGTAATGATCTCAGCTCCGCCCCCTGTGCTGACTTCGGTGCCGCTCATCCCACACTGTGTCTCCAGCTGTCCCCCACCATGTGCCTTCTCTGGAGCCTCACACTACCTCCTCGGGCCACTCTGCACTGTGGGAGGAGCCGTTCTCTCCTCTCTCCTCACTGCCTCCTGGTCCCGAGCTGCAGGTACTAGTCTGTGTGTGTGTGTGTGTCTGTTTGGCTGTATGTATGTGTGTGTCATTGTATGTATGTGTGTCATTGTATGTGTGTGTCATTGTATGTGTTTGTCAGTGTGTCATTGTATGTGTGTGTGTCACTGTGTTTGTCAGTGTGTCATTGAATGTGTGTGTGTCTGTCACAGTGTTTGTGTGTGTGTGTCTGTCCCTGTGAGCTTGTAAGCTTCATCAAGTCCTAGTGCCCAATTCATATGTTTCTGTGTCCTGTGCATTGTGTGACGTGTTGTATATCACTGATAGATATACTGTATATTGTATATAATAATCCAGGTCAATAAAAGAGAGAGAGGACTTTCCTGTGGAAGGTTTCTACACTGTCAGTACACAATTTGCAGGCATCACCGCCCTCCCCAATGGTGGATTTCCGGCACCTATTCCTGTCCACATACATTTTATTTAGGAATAATAACACTTTGATATGGAGGGGAAGTGTACAAGGACAAGGAGGGCATGCTCGGACCTGTAGTTCCCAGGGTGATATGTGGTATACAGGGATAATGAGGGCATGATGGGACTTGTAGTTGTACAGCCTCCGCATATCACCTAGGGAACTACAAGTCCAAGCATTCAGTGGCGTCACAAGGGGGTGCAGCCCGCACCTGGATGCCACCAGTGGAGGCGGTGACACCAATATGACTGACAGTCATTTTGGTGTCACCCCCTCTAATAATAATAAAAATAATAGTATTTTTTTTCTAAAAGAAAACCTAAACCTTTTATTATTATTAATAATAAAAGCTGACACCCTCGGCTTGTGTTATATGGTTTGCCATTTTAGCTGTTACAGCATCGCTTCTCAACCTGTGGGTCGCTGTGTGATTTCTGCTGTGCTAGGTGAGAGTCCTCCTCAGCCCTCTCCTAGCGCAGCAGTGTCAGTTCCCCTGCTACGCCGCCAGATGTCGCTGCAGCAGCCGCGTCAACCCTAAATTTTACCTTTGGGGGTCACCACAACTTGGCAAATGTTACCAAGGGGTCCCGACCCTAGAAAGGTTGAGAACCACTGGTCTACAGCTTTCAGTCCCTGTGGTGAATTACTGCAAAAAAATGTTCACTTGCCAATTTATTTTGCACATATCCACCTATTCACATATAACAGTGGTGAAAACAGGCTCAACAACTGCACTGGAAAGAAAGGGTTTTGTCTCGCTTGAAACCTTCTTTCTGCTTGGAGGAGAAGAAGAAGCTGCATAAACATTGAACTGCGTTTGCTCTGGAATTTTATACTGCATATTTACATTTGTTTGTAAGGTTGTTTTTTTTCTGTACAATGCACCTACATATTTAAAATGTGTCAATTAAAGATGAGTCTCAGTTACATTTAAATGTTTAGGTTGAAGGTTACCACCTGCAGACAGCCTGTGTGTCCCTATGGTAACTTCAGATTGTAAAGCACAAGAAGTGTGGCTCAGAGCAACAATGATTATCACCATTCAGAGGCATGCTTCTCTGTGCTTGTATTGAGGTACACTGCTGCTTTGTCATGTACTGCAACCTGTGTTTTCCATGCAGGTGTGCACAGTAACGCATATAAAAACATTAGGAAACCAACCGAGGTTTGGCTATGTCTTGTTCAAAGACTCTTAGACATGCTTGAGTAATGATCCGGGCCATACTGCCTCCTACTAAACCAGGAAGACTTGGACAATGAATTGGTTTAGTGTTGTTTAAGGATTGCATTAGTGTTTTGGCATCCTGGCCCTACCTAATGATCCCCATTAATGGGCAAAATGTGGTAATATATATTATTGTCAATGAAACTAGTCCTTAGCAGGTCCTAAAATGAGGTAAATACAACCTCAGATGAGCAACAACACATGACATTACACCGTGTCATGATTTATGTTACAAGAGAAGTTATGTGTGAAAAACTAAGTACACCCTTGAGCTCTTGCGTCTGCACAGGTTCTCATGAACGAGTTCCTACAGGCTGCTTTCACTCAATGGTAGAGGAAGAACCAAAAAATATTGTCGGGATTGCTTCTCAACACAGAGCTTAGCACCGTCCACAGTTATTACATTGAATTGTAAGCTTA
Organism: Nanorana parkeri; assembly: GCF_000935625.1. Classification (NCBI taxonomy): domain Eukaryota; kingdom Metazoa; phylum Chordata; class Amphibia; order Anura; family Dicroglossidae; genus Nanorana; species Nanorana parkeri. The sequence goes on from NW_017307117.1 coordinate 659,353, forward strand.
TGGTGCATTTCTGATTACAGGAAAAATGTATACAAGAATACATTGCAAAATGTATTCCTATATCATAAGGAAACTATAAATGCAAAAAAAGTCCCCCATAGTTCTCCTTTAACTGCACTGAAGTAAAGCACTGACCTGGCTATGCCCCGTTAGCATGAATGCTTAGATCACAAAACCAGCTTAATGGAGAACTCAGAGGTGAGTGAAAAATACTCAGCCTCATAATCTGAGCCGACCTATGACAATGAGACTGTCACAGGTCGGCTCAGTAGATCGGGAAGTGAGCGAACACATACCGGCGCTCGCTCACTTCCTCGATCTATCCCTGCAGAGAGCCGTGACTGTCACGGGTCCCTGCAGGGATCCCCCCCCTGTCCGATCCTCCAGCGCTGACTGGCAAAACGGACGGGGGAGAGGGCAGGCACAGCTGTCTCTGGGTAGGCAGAGCCAGCTGTCAATCCCACAGCTGGGTGAATCCAGTCAGTATTGTCGAGCTGTAGCTCGCGGTATACTGAGCTTTGGGTCACCGGAGAACGCTAGTTTGTGTTCTCCCGTGACCCTTAGGAGAACTATGGGGAAAAGCCCTGGCCCCATAGTTCTCCTTTTAATAGAACTAAAAATCCTTTATCAGATAAAACAGTTCACATACTGTATGTGTTAACTTTGTCATTGTTTGGCTGGAGTTCAGCTTAAATATATATATGAAGCTTTAAATGACATACATTTTAATGTTTACATTTGTACTTGCTCACACATTACCTCTTGTATGTGCTTGCAGGGAGTCTGTGTTAACATTTTCAGGTTTCTATTTCTTGCAATACATCAAACCACACTGCACGTACCTCATCTGTACGGATGGGTGCTTGGCTAAACAGAGAAAAAAAGCCGGCACTCCGGCTGCGCTTCTAAGATGGTTGTTTACTGATGATCCATATCAGAAAAACATGGGACTTCAGTAAACAGTCCTCTATGAAGTTCACTTGGAATGCCGGCTTTATTTCTCGGTTTAGATTTCTGTTTCTAACTGTGACCCCCATTAGGTCAATTTTCCTTAATTTCCTGCCCTGTGCCACCTGTATTCATTGCTGGGCAGGAACAGTTGCCTTTGAAACAAGAAAGTAGCAATTGTAATAAAAATATTAATGAAAAAATTATATTTCTTAAAACCTGACAGGACGTAACCCTTCAGACAGAGTCATATTTATGTAGAAATGATTCTTATCACCCTTTTAGATGATTTGATCAGGTTTTATAAGCTGCTTATGTAGAAACCTAGAAAACTCCTAAAGGTTTACACACATTTCTTCAAATTATATACAAAGTATGAAACATATATATTATGCTACAGTTTATGTTGTCATCTAATATGCTTTGTTTAATTTTCTTATACTTTCCTTGAAATAAAGTTGTTAAGATGTAAGATCTCAGCCCTGTCATAATAAAGATATTGTGTACAAACAATGTGAGTCTCTTAGATAGACTGATCCTGGGCCTGGTTTACGGAACCATGATCCCGGTTGGCTCCTTGACCAATCCCTGCAGCCTGTCTCCTCCTCCTCTTCAGCGATGACATGTCCCTTGGCGTCCTCACATCCAATACACTGTATTAGACGTGATGAATCACTGGACCTTAGACCGCTGGAGCGGTGGGGGAATGAGGCTGAAGGGACTGGTGAGTATAACTCTGTTATTTTAGCTCCTTAGACAAAACAAGCACTTAACCCTTGCAGTGCTGGGTAGCCCCACTGCAAGTGTTGAGATTTTATTTGCCCGGAGAACTTTAAAATTGATGGATCTGTGAATGTTTTTAATCGAATTTGATGTAATGTTAATTTTCTGGCCCTTTTTAATGTGTATATGAATGATACCAGCTTAGAACATCATATATATGAAATGGAATCCAAAGGTTTAATGGCTTTGAGCATGTCAGACCCTACCATTCTAATACCAAGCCATATGCTTCTTAGCATTGGATACGTGTTTCAAGTCACCGCATTCAGTGATTGGAGAGGAGATCAGCCAGTGGAAGTGGGCTAATCTCCCTCCAATCTCAGTGCAGAGACCGGCCATGCTGGTCCCGGGGCCACATGGGGGACAGAGAAGCCTGGGATAGCCGGCAGCAGCGGCGGCTGAGGGGTGCACCTTTCTACACACCATGCGAGCAATCTGGTGGCTCTATAAACTTACTTTATACAAAATAAATATTACATTCCAATTATATAAAACTAACAAAAACAAATTTTAAAAGAAATCCCGTCACCCAGCGCACACACACTAAAGGTGCCCATACACTGCTCGATTCTCGTACGAGAATCGCAGGAAATCCCGCGATCGTACGAGAATCGAGCAGTGTGAACGAAGACGTGCGACCGTTTCTACTGTACGGTCGCACGTCTTTTGTCTAAGGAGCACGCTAGAAAACCAGCCGAAAATAGTACGATTTTCGTCTGGTTTGAACGGTGCTCGGGAGACAAATGCCGAACGGGCCGGTGTGCGCACGCGCACACTGCCCGTTCAGCATTGCGGTCATTGCAAGCCCGCCCCTCAGGGGGCGGGCTTGCGATGATCGAGAGTACGATCTGCCTGTCCAAGATGGGCAGATCGTACGTTTTTTAAATTACTTTACATCCATCGCAAGACTAAGGTCTTGCGATGGTTGTAAAGTGTATGGCCACCTTAATGCAAAGGCACAGGTAAGGTGTGCACATGTATGTAAATGGAAATTGCAGCACACGTGTTAGTTCTGTCAAGTGGAACACTAGAAAGGGAGCCTTAACTCTAGGGCCATCATTCACTGTTAACTCTAAACTGATCACCTGTAAAAGCATTAAAAACGTCATCTATGCACAATTATGGGTACCTCAGTTTTTCGTCAGGGGTGTACACAAGCCCAAAACATTGGGTATTGTATTGTGTTTGTGTGCACTAAAATTAATTCGAATGTATTTTTTTCCTGAGAATATACATATGATAAACAGTTGCACACATATCGTGCGACACAACAAATTGTAACTGCCACCAGCTGTATAGCATGGTTGTCAGCCTCCTGTGCGGACTGCGGACAACTGTGCTATCATCCAATTCCCTGTAGTCACGTCCCCTGCTGGATGATAAACAGCGGCTCTGCTCATATGGCAGTTGCTAGTGGGACATCCTATAAGTGTAAATGACACTTTTGCTGATCAGCTATAATGATGTTACAGGGCAGACTCAGAAAAACAAACACTGCTGTGAATGTAAATGCTATTGATAGATGATATCATATACAATATGTCATTTGTTTTTGTTTTGCCCATAGCTCTACTTCAACATTTTCCATTTAAGACACAGCTTCATGATCTGTACAAAGCAGGTGCCTATAATGACTCCAAGGTGCTAACAGTAAAAACAAATTGCTGATTGGCTGCTTTGAATGCATTGTGATAGAGAACTGGCTACGGGAACGTGTCCAGAGGGTATCTGTAAATGGCAAATTACAAGAAGTGACAGTTGATTGCTGACTGACCTGCGAGAATTCAAAATTCAACTGACTCCCGGGGGAGATTGCTGATTGGCTGCTATGAATGCATTGTGATGTCAGAATTACAAGAAGTGACAGTTGATTGCTGACTGACTGCTAGAATTCAAAATTCAACTGACTCCTTGAGGTGATTGCTGATTGGCTGCTATGGATGCATTGTGATGCAGAATTACAAGAAGTGACAGTTAATTGCTGACTGCTAGAATTCAAAATTCAACTGACTCTAGCAGTCAGTCAGCAATCAACTGTCACTTCTTGTAATTCTAACATCACAATGCATTCATAGCAGCCAATCAGCAATCATCCCGGGAGTCAGTTTTATTTAGCCATATCGGTTTAGTCTTTGATCTTTTGTTTTTGTTACCCAATGGTATACACTTTGAAATGGCAATATATAATGTGTTCCTGAAGCAGTCCCACATTTGGTCTGAGTTTAGGTTGTGAAATGAGTTATCCCATGCTAGAATTCAAAATTCAACTGACTCCCGGGGGAGATTGCTGATTGGCTGCTATGAATGCATTGTGATGTTAGAATTACAAGAAGTGACAGTTGATTGCTGACTGACTGCTAGAATTCAAAATTCAACTGACTCCCGGGGTGATTGCTAATTGCCTGCTATGAATGCATTGTGATTAGAATTACAAGTAGTGACAGTTGATTGCTGACTGACTGCTAGAATTCAAAATTCAACTGACTCTGAGGGGTGATTGGATCTATTACCTAAGTGAACCTTAGGTGCAGGGGCTTGATTAAATAAAACCTCAGCCTACTCACTGTATGTTAGGGTACGTGGACTCCTTTAATCGGACCAACCAGAGAAATCCCTTATCAGAGCTCCGGGAGCACAAAATGACAGACACGATTTGATAGTCGCAATATGCTCATTTTATTGACGCCGGGTCTCGGTTTATATACACCTCAGACAAAGAAATGGTTATGGTACCATATATGGTTATAGGTCTTATCTTTGCTTAAAATAACACGTAAGCAGTTAAGGAAGAAACACATCTTAACTTACATACGGCCTATATCCGGTTATCCTAATATAGACGTGTTTGTCTGTTCTGTAATGATCTTTATTCTAGTTTCAGTACATGACAGAAAGATATGGAACACTCATAGGAACAACACGTACACCATTTTGTTATAAAGAGTACCATACACAGGGTGACAGGATCTGCACACGGTCCATATCCGGGTAATACCTAATAAAGGCTTGCTTTATCAATCCATATCCGGAGAAATTACACACTGTTCTTTTATAGTGTATAATTCACATATTACACGATGGTCTGTTAGGTTACACAGGACAACACGGTGATAATTCTCCATTGTAACCTTGTTATCCCAACCCTGTATACGAGGCACACCTATGCCATGGTCCTTTTACCGACATAATACATTGGAATCATTGTGCCACAAGTGAGAATCTGTCAGACACAAACCTCAGCACACTGGTTTTACAAAAATCCAACTCTTTCACCATATATGATGTTTTGCACACAGCTCACCTTCACAAAGAGCTTTCTGAGTACCGTATATAATGTACTCGGGGGCCATAGGAAGGGTGAGGGGAGTGAGGCACACACTTCAGGCGCAGCTGGGAGGGGTCCTGGCTGCGCCCCCTCACCCCTGTTGTATTTCGAGCACAGGACGCCATGGCAACAGGGGCACCAAAAAGCCAACATAGCTCGGCCTCCCCGCTGCTCTCCCTCGCCTGTATGAGCAGAGGCAGCGTGGATCCGAGGAGAAATGGGGCGCAAAGGCTGGTATAACCACTTCAAGCGGATGACGTGTATTTACATGAACCCGCGTGAAGTGGTGAAAGTTATTTCTAGCAGTGACCAGTCTTTATTACAGGAAACTCCTGCTTGATTACTGCAGAGATCTAGGGGAAATACAGAAAGCACACCAACATACAAATAAGAATACACATGCGTCTCTTCCTGGAGTTCAGTTTTAGGTTCATACAGTATCAGGGGCATAACTAGAAATCACAGTGCCCCATAACAAAATTTTGTATGGGGCCCCGTGATTGCTAGTTATGCCACTTGCCAGAGCCCACCTGATATACCAAACAGCCCACCTGAGAGTGACCCTGCAGAGCCCACCATAGACTCTCTATAGTGGGCTCTGCAGGGTCTCAGATGGGCTACACACCTCTTACCTGTCAGCGCTGTCCGCCTCTGTGGTCACCGGGCCCCGCCTCCTCTTACATCACTGGCCTCACCTGCTCTTACCGGTAGGTCGCTGGCCAGTGATGTAAGAGGAGGCGGGGTTGCTCTTAGACGGGCCCCGCCTCCTCCTCCACTGCGAACGCCGGCCTCTTCTGCCGTAGCTGCTGGTTGTCACTGACACAGCTCCGCAGCGGCTGTGAGGGGAAACGCTGCTGCTGAGCTGTGTCAGTGACAGCCAGCACCCTTACATACCCAACGCCTGGGTGTTGTTTACCTTGCAATGCGGTGTGCTAACACACGGTTCTGTTATGTGCTGTGGTGTGTTTTTGATGCATCAATACATGTTTTCATGTGTCGTGTGTTCTTCTGTTTGGCCAATAAAGATTGATTTTCTGCAGTGTATAGAAACCCACTCTGGTCTTCGTGATTTTCTGCCTTTTCTCCATCTAGAATGTGAGTCCTGTTATGACTATTTCTTCAACGTTGCATCTTCTTTTTTTTTCACTGTCTGTGTACTGCCACTCCCACTGATATTTCCGCCCCCCCCCCCACAAACTACACTTGTATACTACTTCCCATACCCCACTAACTTTATTATAAGGTATTGCTGGGACTTGTAGTCCTGCATAGCTGGTGGTATTCTGCATTGCTGTATAATCATTATGCAGCAATGCAGAATAGCACCAACTATGCAGGACTACAAGTCCCAGCAATGCATTATATTTTTAAGTAGGGATACACCACTGCCAATACTGGGCATTTTCACGAGTACTCATACTCGCGGAAATGCCCCGATACTAAACGCAGATACCGGTGTTAAGTCAAGAACGCCGACGTAGTCGAATTTGCCGACCTCAGCATCTGCGCTTCCGCGCAGACCAGTATTATTGAGGGAACAGGGATTTATTTACAAAGTATTTATTTTAAATCGTTAATTGTGACCGTTAATAATATTCCATCCATTATTCACTGCCATGGGCTGCATATTATTAACGGTCACAATTAACGATTTAAACAAAATACTTTGTAAACAAATGGCTGTTTCCTCGATAATCCCGTCTGCGTAAGCGCAGATACTGGGTCAGCGTTCTCGACAGAACACGGCACTAAAATTTTTAAACTGAAGCGGCTGCCTGAGGTCCCGCACTTGCTGGGGACCTCGGCAGCCTTCCTGTTAACCACACAGTGCCATGGTGGTTGGTGGGGGGGCCTTCATAGTTTCTTGCACTGGGGTCCTGAAGGTTCTAGTTACGCCTCTGGCCCTAACATACACAGTGCAAATGGGGCCCACTGTGCTAATGTTCTCAGTATAAAGTAGAGGAACAAACACACAGCACACCTCCTCTCTCTTCACCTACACCCTGAGCCCTCATATAATAACCTCCAGCTGTATAAAGAAGAGGAAGCGCCGTGTGCTGAGGGCGGGGTTTAGTAGAGGTGGGCGTGGTCGATGATAATCAGGAAGAGAAACGATGGTCAGGCTGGCACAGCAGTGCCGACATGTGGGAGGAGACTTCTACATTGTAGAGCTCGCTGTGCCCCGCCCCGGGACCTCCTCCGGTGAGATCCGTGCTGGAAGGTGAGGATTAAGTTTTTTTGTTGTGTTGTTCATTGACTTATCGGTGCGGGGCGATGTGTGTTCACTTACCGCACACAGGACATGTGACCGCACCATGCACATTAGAACGGGCTCAGTCCTCATACAGAAACATACAGGCTAAGCATGTTCGCTATGTGCCAGTGGGGGCGATGTGTGTTCACTTACTGCGCACAGAACAGGTGACCGCACCATACACATTAGAACGGGCTCATACAGGCTAAACATGTTCTCTATGTGTCAGCGGGGGGATGTGTGTTCACTTACCGCGCACAGGACAGGTACACATTAGAACGGGCTCAGTCCTCATACAGAAACATACAGGCTAAGCATGTTCGCTATGTGCCAGCTGTGCAGGAGGGGCGAAAGGGTGTGTGACCGTGCGCAGTACAGGGTTCAGAGCTCCCATAATAATAGCTCACCTCCAAAGTGTCCCTATTCTGGAACCAGATCCCTATGTCCATCTCTCCTCCTCAGCTGTCCTTGTGTTTGATCTGATGTACAGATATCTATGAAAATGTTCTATTTAGCTTCCAAAAGTCTCATTCTGGACCAAGGGCTTGTTTCCACCAGCCCGCGCGTCTACCGCAATGTCTCTTGCCCGGGACGCAAGGGATCGCATACCTAAAGTCAAACACCCCCCCACCCGAAGTACGATTGGCCGCACAGGAACCCGTGGTAATAAAATGCAGTGTGTTCCAGTGTGATGTGTTTGCAAAAAAGCGTGCATGCACTATTTGTTGCCATCCTACTGCACTAGAACGCAGGGCATTTTATTACCATGTGTGCCTGTGCGGCTGATCGTACTGCGGGCAGGGGGCGTGTCTGCAGTACCATTGACTTGAATGGCACTGCCATGCCCTCTCCTACCCCAGAACGCAAGGAGACTTTATGTATGCGATCCCTTGCGTTCCAGCCACGGGAGATTGCGGCAGACACGCGACCTGGTGGAAACAAGCTCTTAAACCCTCCTCTTATTTATCGTGTTTGCTATTTAGAAGTCACTATAAAGGAAAGTAATAGAGGAAAAAACATCTCTGGGTTTTGCTGATCCTTTTTGGCATGTCTGGGGGTGTGTCCATTGGATACATAAAGAAGGAGGGGGCTGTACAGATGGGAGGAATTAAAGTGATATTGACCCCTTAATGTAGGGGCTGGTGCAGACTTTGGCGATCATGGAGAAGCGATCATGTGCGGGTCACACAGGGGTTGCTGCATGGACCCATTGATTTCAATGGAGTTACATCCGCACGGCAATCGCTAAAAAAAGGTACATACGGGAACGCAAGGCACATCAATGCCTGTGGTCCGGTCCAGTCCGAAAAAATTCTGCAAGCACTACCTTTTTCTGACCGGACCGCAGGCATTGATGTGCCACGCGTTCCTGTGCAGCCGATCGCATTGTGGCCGGAGGGCGTGGCTGCGGTGCCATTCACTTCAATGCACCGCCCTGCAACAAACTGAGCCGGCCGCAATGCGATCCAGTGCGTTCTGGCCACAATCGGGCTGGAACGCACTGAGGATGGTGTGAACAAGGCCTTCTAAAAAGGTGGGCCTCCTTGTAGTAAATATTTTTTTTTTTTAAACCCCGCCCATGGTGCGATCGCCAGCTCTCGAACGCGTGGCACATTTGTGCCTGCATTCTGGTTCAGTGCGATCGCAGTAATGTGCCATGCGTTTGGGTGCCGGTGATTGCACTGCGGGCGGGGGCGTGGCTGCAGTACCATTGAGTTCAATGCACCCCCCCCCCAAAACAAAGTTAGCCGGCTGGGTTGCGTTCCAGAGGCCGAACGCACTGGAATACACTCTTGCTGGTGTGACAGGACCCTCAAGATGACGGTTCAACAACAGCCAGGCGGAGAAGCTGACTGGTTGCTATGGGCAACTGCTCCATATTCTGTCTGCTCCAGTTTTGATAAATTCTGCCCCTGGAAGTTTCATGTTGGTATCATTAATATTACAATTGTCACATTAATACCACCATTGTAACAGAGGAGAGATAATAAAGCAGGATCTAGGCGAGGTTTGCTTCTTATCAGTGACTGAGGAATGTGTTTACATGGAGAGAATGTGTGCGGTGTGGAGATGATGATAGGGGTGTGTGTGCGTGTGCGCTGTATATTAGTGTGTAATAAAAAATAAAAAAAAGCACCTGGATGAATTGCGGTAATCGACCGCACGTATTTTTATTTGCGCGTGAGCAGTGTATATCGTACGAATTTTGACGTACAGAAACGCCACCAACCTTGCGAAAATCGTACGATCGACCAAAGTTTTCTAACCTGCTGGAAAGTCATGTCGTAGGATTGTACAGTATTTGCGCTTGTACACTGCCCATCAACCTTACAAATATCGGATGAAAACGCGATCGCATACGAAAATCGGCCGATATTCGTAAAGTGTATGGGGACACAGACCGCAACAAAAACCTGACAGGTGATCTAATCCCTCTCCACGTTATCCAAAGCTAAAAAAATGTTTTGGCTTCAGTGGCACTTGAGGCTCCAGTCGCACAGGAACGGATGTCCGCGCGTATTTGGCCGTACGAATGCGAGCGGAGCCGCTCTAAACATAAAAAAAAATGCACTTTAATGTGCATTGTTCAGACTTTTGCGGCAGCCACGCAGTACGAAACCTGAAACTGACAGGATGACAGCGGCTCCGATCTCCTCCCTGCTCAGCCATCCTGACAGCTGCGGGCGCGGCTTCTCTCCCCTCACCGCTCCGCCATCCTGACAGCAGGCAGCGCTCCCTGCTGCAGACGAGGGAGCGCTGTCATGTCGATGAGGAGGAGAGAAGCCACCCGAGGACGAGCTGTGTCGGCCGCCTGGCGCCTTTGTTGCCATGGCGCCCTGTGCGGCTGCACAGCTCGCACACCCCCAAGGCCGGCCCTGATCCAACCTCTCTGGGCAAGAATACCTTGTTGAGGAGAATGGCCAGACTGATTCAAGCTAATAGAAAGGCAACAGTAGCTCAAATAACCACTCGTTACATCCATATGCAGCATACCATCTCTGAACACACAACACATTGAACCTTGAAGCAGATGGGCTACAACCACATTAGACCACACAGTGTCACTTCTGTCAGCTAAGAACAGGAAACCGAGGCTACAGTTTGCAAGGGCTTCTAAAATAGAAGATTGGAAAAACGTTGCCTGGTCTGATGAGTCTCGATTTCTGTTGTAACACTTGGATGGTCGGGTCAGAAATTGGTGTAAACAACATGAAAGCATGGATCCATCCTGCCTTGTATCAACAGTTCAGGCTGGTGGAGCTTTGTATCACGGATGTGCAGCCGACAAATCTGCAGCAACTGTTCGGTCGCATGACTTTTGTATTTCGAACATGTTGGAAAACCAGCCGAGAATCATATGATTTTCAGCTGGTTTTTAACATGATCGAGAGACGACTGCCGAACGGGCCGGTGTGCGCACGCTGCCCGTTCAGCATTGCAGTCATCGGAAGCCCGTCCCTCAGGGGGGCGGGCTTGCGATGATCGCAAGTACGATCTGCCTGTCCACGATGGGCGTGGACCGACTTTGGCAATGGGTCCATGCAGAACGTTTTTTTAACTACTTCACAACCCTCGCAAGACAAAAGTCTTGCGAGGGTTGTATAGTGTATGGCCACCTTAACCAGTTGACATCTGCGGTGTTAAACCCCCTTCCCATCCAGGCCATTTTTCAGTATTCAGCGTTGCGGTACTTTGACTGACATTTAGTCCGTCATGCAGCGCTGTACTGAAATTAATTTTATACCATTTTTTAGGGACAGATAGAGCTTTCTTTTGGTGGTATTTAATCACTTTACTATATTAAGGAAAAATTACAGAAATTTACAAAAAAATCCAGTTTCCCCTATATTAAATGATAAAACATTTATTATTACCCAATTTTTTGGTAAAATATAAAAGACGGGGTCACGTCGGGTAAAAAGACACTAAACATGTCAAGCCTTAAAATTGCGTGCGCGCGCGAAACCTCAAAAAACGATAATACCCAAAATTGGCCATAGGCGACGCTTTAAAAGCTGTTACCGCTCATCAGTTTAGTGTTATCAGTGATTGATGGCCCTAAAATGATTGCTCTCACTGCGACGTTCGCGGCGATATGTAACATGTGTAGCGCAATTGGTCGTTTTTGCGCGCTGGTGCACCGGACGAGTATTTACGTTTATATCTGCGTAAACGTGGGGGAGTGAAACATTTTGGTTTTTCTTTTTTTTTATATGTGACTTATTTTATTTTACTTTTTTTTATATTTGACTTTTATTTTTTTAAATTTTTTTTCATTTATATATATATTTTTTTGCACTTATTGTTATTGCTATTATATAGGGGGATAACAATCCCCCTATATAATAGCAAAGGCACACTGACAGGTCCTCTTTATGGAGACATTAGGGGTCTCTAGGACCCCTAATGTCACCTGTGGACCCCAAAAGAAGCTGATGAAGCAGAGATCTGCTTCATCAGCTTCTTTTCTCTGGCTATAGCAGCCAGATGACTGACAGGTGAATGCGGAAATGATGTAACACACATCACTTCTGCATTCACAGCCCAGAGGGAGGTCAGGAAGGAGCTGATCTCCCTTCCTCTTCCTCCTGGCGCCCTCACGTCCCTGATCCCGGGCCGCAGATGGGCCAGCGGATCCCGGGTTTGAAGGTGAGGGGTCAGGGGGGGCAAAAAAACGAGCACATATAGATGATCGGCAGGCTATGGAGCCGCCGATCGTCTATATGTGAAACGCCCGGTAACGGGTGTTTGCATTGGTCGGATTTTTTCTGCCCATGCGCGCCCCCCGCAGAAAAAAAATGCCGTCTGCAGACGGCAACCCACCAATGCTGCAGTGCTGTCCGTCCGTTTTTTTTACAACGGGCGGACGGCAAGTGGTTAAGGAATGTTGACATCACCTTGTTGAGCCAATGCCACGAAGAATTAAAGCAGTTCTGAAGACAAAAGGGGTCCAACCCAGTACTAGCAAGGTGTACCTAATAATAAAGTGGCCAGTGAGTGTATGTCCATTGTGATGTGTTGCTGTTAGTCATTATCATTTGCCAGTGTTTTATGTTGTTGACTTATTGCTGTCATGGTGTCTTACACTGATAAGTCATCACCGCTGCTCATTATTGTCTTTTCTTCCATCAGCATGTTCCTGTCGGCACATGTGCATGCAGCAGAGATTGATTGGCTTTTAGTGCTGCCCCTTCTACTCCCAGTGTGAGAGCTACTGTGCGACGGATGACACAAGGCTGATACCCGAACAGATGCAGGTATTTATGCTGCTTTATATTTAGTTTTTCCTGGTTCAGCCCTCCCCCTTCATCAGCATGCTAATTACATTTGTAAATAAAACCTTTCCATTTTCATTGCATACATTGGGTCTCTGTGCTTCTCTAGGCAAATCATGGCTAGTGGAAGGGGCCGGCTGGGTACTGTAGATCGCTTCCAGAAAACAACATCACCCTGTCTTAGTACTCCTCAAGAGCCTTAAGTCCAGGCACAAGCAGTGGGCTGGTTCTTCGGAAGAGGTACATAAATATTAACCCTTTCGCTGCCAAGCCCTCCGGAACATTTTTCAAATCAGCTGGCCAAGCCATTTTTGCATTTTTTTCCCATTGATTTGACTTTCAACTGCTGCGTTGCTAGCGTTTGTAAAAGACCCCCCAAACCATATATTTTCTGAAAGTGCAGGCCCGGTAGAATAAAAAGATGGTGATGCTAAATTTGTAGGCCGTGCAATAATTGTGCAAATGTTTCTCAAATTAATATTAAACCGATAAAAATACACAATTCAATTGTAAAAAACACACTAAAATCAGTATCAGCACACAAAAACAAATATTTTCTGACTTAAATCTAAAAGATAAAACTGTATTGAGTTAATAAATAACAAATATTTGCAAATTTGAAATTGCGCCTTTTTGCGAAAAGGTAAAAAAAATAAAGGTATGCAAAACTGTAAATAAGCGACTTACGTTAAATTGTTTTTACGCTGTGTTGGTGTTTTTGTTGTGATAAAATGATACAGGCGTATATTTATTGCAACACAAAGATCACAACGCATGGCAATGCATCACAAAGCTTTGCCATGCGCTGCCGCAGTTAATGTAATTTTTTTTAAAGAAAAAAAATCATGCATTGCGATGCGTTCTAACAATGCACTGCAGCGCATGTGCACAGCGTACACCTCAATATGTGTATGTTATGTGGGGGGAGGGAGGGGTTGTGCTTTTTTTTATTAGTTTTTTTTTTGTATAAATTTTTTTTATTTTTTTTACATTTTATTTACTGTTGGGGGGGGCTGTGGCGAAATATCTGGGGTCTAAACAGACCCCTGACATTTCCCTTTTGAAATAGAAAAAGAAATTGAGGACATAGAGTCCTCAATTTCTTTTTCTGCAGCCCTAGCACTCAATGAATGAGAAGCCTCAGTACAGAGGCTTCTCATTCATTCATAAACTAATGATAGTAAAAATATCTTACTATCATTAGTTTCTGAATGGGGAGGGGGCTCTGTAGTGAGTGCTAGTCCCCATTCATAAATTCTTGCATGAACAGGAAGTGATGTAAATCACAGCCTGTTCATTCATAACTGGGGACACATAGTACTATGTGTCCCCAGTTATTTACAAACACCGGAATGATCAGACGATCACTCCGGTGTTTGCTCTGCACAGAGGGATCGTTAAATATCATTGATATTTAACGATCCCCCGCTCGGCCACGCTACAGAGCCGCTGTCATCCAAAAACTGACAGGATGACAGCGGCTCAGATCAGAACACCGCTCGCCCATCCTGAATTACGGCCAGCCAACTGATATCCCAGGCATTTTATAATGGATGGGAAGCTTTCATAAGCACTACCCTCACACCGACTGAAATTACTCAGATTATGACCCTTTCACTATACAAAATGGTATCTGAAGTCCTGTATATCACATACATCCGGAAATCTTGAGATTGCTTAGGTAATGGGTTGTTTTCTGATAATGTTCTTTTACTGAGTTAGCATTCATCAGGAGCTCAGGGGGTGGGGGCGATCAGCATTACAACTGAACACAGCTTTACATGGTCCGAGGTAACCCAGCGGGGTTTTTTTCGTTTAATTATTTTGAGGAAAATCCAATAAATCTAATAAACTATTTTTAAAAAAAAAGGAACTCAAGGAATGTACAAAGTTAACCCCTGCACTGCAAGGGTTAACTACTCTTTTTTTTTTTCTAGGGGCCCAAATGCAAAAAATATACTCACCTGATCCTTGATCTCGCCTGGCTCCTAGACTGATCCCCAGAGCCTCTTCCCCAGGCTCCACTGGTCTAAGCGCTGCTGACGTTATGTCTGATGCAGTCTATTCATGCCGAGGGGCATACTACAGCTGGAGCGGAGGGGGGAGAGCGAGTTGAGCACTCAACGAGGATCAGGTGAGCATATCTTCTTTATTGCAGCCCCTAAGGTCTCGTTCACACCTAGGCGTATTGCATATGCGCGTCTGTCGCGCGACCGCGATTCGCGGTAAAAAAGTTGCGCGACCGTCTCGCGTTTCCGAAGGCTACTTGGCTGTATCCCAATGGAAACGCGCAACAAAGCGGCCCAAAGAAGTACCTGTACCTTTTCAGGCGTGGGCCGTTTTGTAGCGCGTTAGGGACGGGCGGAAATACGCCAAGGTGGGAACGAGACCATTGAATACAATGGGATTTATATTTTTGAGTGCTTTGTAGAGCGTTCGTCGAGCGTAGAATGCGCTACAAGACGTTTAGGTGTGAACGAGGGCTAAAGAAAAATAAGCAATTAACCTTTGCAGTTTGGAGGTGGCCTCACTGCAATGGTTAACTTTTTGCACACCTGAAGTTCCTTAAAATTCTCCACATGAAAAGCAAACAGTTCTATTGTCTGGCCACAAGAGGTCAGTGTTGCTGGTAGTAGGACTGGTTGGAATGGTTTTTCTTCTCCAGTATACTGTTCATCTGTGCTGAATAGGTAGAGATGAATAACTGGTGCACACACGTACTGCTTTATAGACAGAAATGTGTCAATCTTCTAATATTTTCTGAATTGTAAATATGCGCATGTGGAAACACAGGGCACCTAAGGCCTCTTCCACACGGGCTGTCCAATCGGGTCCCCCTGTCAGCTTTTCAGGCAGATCAGATTGGATGCCCAATGTAAGTCTATGTGCAGCCGTGTGTAAATGGACAGGCATCTGTTTACACGCGTCCTACCCCCGAATCCGGCCAGGTCTGGAAAAACAAAACTAATTAGACAATTAGGTCACTTCCTTTTTCCTGTCAGAGCATTTCCTTCGTTTTTTTGGGACTCGGACATGCTTGCTTTGTTGTCAGGCATGGTGATTGGCTGTACCTACAAAGAGGAAGTCCCTGGATGATGACACAATCAGTTCTGTGGGGGGTTTTTTCTGGATGCGTTCCGGTGCGTTTTGATGTGTTTCGGTGCGATCAGACGAATCTAAAATAGGACGAGCAGTATTTTTTCTGACTTCATCTGAACGGACTGCAATGGTGTTAAATACAGCACAAGAAAGCCCATAGGAAAGCATTGTGATGTATTTTGGCTGAAGCAGTCAAAATAAACGGACTGCATTACAACTGCCTACTGTAAGCCTACTCATGTCTTCTGGATCAAGGTTTCATTGCCCCAGTTCTTGTGGCAAAACGGTTTCAAGGGTTTGGACTCCAACTTGGTCACTATTCCCATACCCATAGGGAGCATTTGATCAGTCTTCCATCTCAAAGTTCTGAATGTTTTTATTTGAATACGGAAATTCCAAATCCACCATATCTGTCATTGCCCCTCTTCAATAGAGAGACTTTCTGACTTCTGTGGATATCAAAGATGCTTTTTTACATGTCTTCATCTTTCCAGCACATCAGCAATTCCTATGGTTTGCTGTAGGACACATGAATGTCTTCATCTCGGGTGTTTACCAAGGTGCCAGCCCTGCTGCACCCCTGTGGCATTCCTGTTGTTTAATTAAGCTCCTGTTTAGGAGACAGTCATGAGCTCTGCCAGACAACATGTCTTTGACTGTCCACACGTTGCAGCAGTTCGGGTGGATCCTGAGCATTCAGAAACTGATGCTGGAGCTAACTCATTGTTTGGAGTATTTGCATCTAGTCCTGGATATAGTTCAGTCCGGAGGGTGTTTCTTCCCCTTTAGACTCTCTAGTCTTAAATTCGAGCTCTCTATTTCTGGAGTTGCCTGATTTTCTAGTATTGCATGCAAGTTCTAGGTCTGCTTGCAGAACTAATTTGAGGCAGCTCCAATGGCCTATTTTCACTCTGACTGCAATGCAACATTCTGTGGTCATGGGACAAGTCAATCTAGTCTCTGGACAGATCAATTCGTTTGCCACTGAAGACCAGGTTGTACCTGACTTAGTGGCTCAGGAATCTTCCTCTGGCACTGGAGGAGTCCTTTTCCCATCTTTGGGAGGATCCTTACAACAGATGCCAGCCTGTCAGGTTGGGGAGGAGTCCTAGGCACCCTGTAAATGCAGGGAACATGGTCATGGTTAAAGGAGTCTGATTTCAGATCAGCATCCTGGAGCTTCAGACGATATGGCTGTCTCTGCAGGATTGGAATATCTTGCTGAAAGGTCACCTACTCTGGATTCATTCGGACAAGGCGACAGCCACAACCATCAGGGAGAAACCAGAAGTCTCTCTGCTGTAAGTTAGGTAGATCGGATCCTGTCCTGGCCAAAACTTAAAAATCCACCCTCGTCAACTGTGTACATTCCACGCATGAACTGTCTGCAGGAAGATTTCCTCTACCGTCAGCACCTGGACCTGGGAGAATGGTTCCAGGACTTGTGTAGCCAATGGGGGAGCTGAATGTGGACCTCCAGGTACAATGACAAACTGAACAGGTTTGTCTCCAGATGCAGATATTCTCTAGTGGAAGTATTGGATGCTCTGGTGACTCTGGGATCAGTGCATCCCGATCTGTCTTTTCTCCCCTGAAATGTTTTTTTGTATGCTTCACAGAACAAGATGGTGGGCATTCCAGTGGTCTCTTTTGCTCTAGAATGGCCCAGGCTCTGCTGAATCATCAGTATTTTCTGTTTTAGGGACTAAGTTGCCATCATTTTATACTATTGCTGGGTTTACCAGTATGGTTATTACAGCCCAGGCTCTGAGGGACAGGGCATCTCTTAATCTGTGTTACTGACTATGCTAAAAGCTAAGAAGGTTACTGCCCGCAAGGCCTGTCATCAAACGTGGAAGGAATACTTAATTTGATGCGAGTCTCGGGGTTTCAATCCTAGGAGTTTCTCTTTGGGACTAATTCTTCACTTCCTGCAGTTGGCTTTGGACCAGTGTTTTGGCTCTCAGCACTATTAAGGGTTATGTTTCTACCCTTGATTAAAAGAAAAATTCCCTCCTTTTGTCTGAATGTAGTTTCAGAAAATCAATTCATCAGCTTGACTCAAAAATACTGATTGGAAGAAATTTATCAAAACTGGAGAAAACAGAATCTGGAGCAGTTGTCCATAGTAACCAACCAGCTTGTTCTCTTTCATTTTCAATGCTTAAATGAAACTGATTGGTTGCCATGGACAACTTCTCCGGGTTTTGTCTGCTCCAGTTTTGATAAATTTCCCTTATTCTATTTTTCTCAGTTTCCATTTATCCTGTAGGCAGTATTATAACACAAACAGTCTAAAAATTCCTGTGTCCCTGAATGAATGAACTAGAAATGGATTTTACGGCGAGTACAAAAAAAAATCCAATTTTCCTTATTTCCTCTTTTTCTAGACCTTTTAAAAAAACAATTTGAATGAAAAATGTATCAAGTGTGCTTATATGTAAAGTTAGACTAGCAAGTCCTAAATCTTTTTCTCTAATACTAAATATTATCTTTTTTTTTTTTTTTTGCAGAATATTTTGCTGTGGCGGATGAAGATTTGTATTTCTCTGGCTAAAGAAAGTATTTTCTTTGTGCAGTGAAAGATGGACACTGACTTGGACACTGACTTGGTACACGCATATGATGAGGCTTGTTGGCCAATAATGTTGATATGGGAACGCATAAACCATGCATATACGTCTGATTCTCCTCCTACACACTGGGGGCTCCAAAAAGGGGACTTTGGCTTTCAATCCTGGTTTTTCTCCTCACACAATGAAAGATACACAGTGGTCTGGGACACTCAACGCTCTTATTGGAAAGTGAATTCTCCATTCGAAAGGTATCTATTTTTCATCGGGCCCCTCTTTATAGACAATTCAAGGAAAGGCTTACCTGTACCTCCTTTATTTACAGTGATAAATTCAGATAAAGATTTCTTAATGCCTGCCAATTGTAATAAAGTGTCAGCGAAAATGCTAGAAATTGTACAATACGTGGCTAAGCCATACATGCCAAATGTTTCAGATTCTAGCATATCACAGCAGTGATTAGACTTGCCATTGCCACTTTTAGGTTAATGTATTTCTTTTCACATGCCCAACAATTGTGGACATTCCAATTTTATTTATTTTTTTATATACTTTTTTTTGTTGTGTAGATAAGGTTGTAGATGACTCCAGGATCTGTATGCCATTGTGCCTAGGTATACAGCTTTGTGCTAAAATAATATTTTATGTAGCTCAAAGAATACTGAAATACGGGTTTGGGGTTGGGACTCCTAAAAAAATCTGTCTCAATGCCATTATGAACACACACTATTTATATATAGATATATATCCCTTTAAACTGCCCCTAAAACGTACTACCTCCTATCAACATATGTTAGCCAAACATTTATGCATTTAGAACAATTTTGTGGAGTTTTTTCATACTCATTTTAGTCTCTTATGGTGAAGGACGTTTTTACCCTAATGGAGGAAGACATTTCAGACACATTTTTACATGATTACATATCACAGCTACACATGCCCTAGGTCTGCTGCAGCATTCTGTCTATCTCTGTTCTCTGATAGGAGTGAGGTTTAGGTATTTATAATGCACTTTTATGTGATCACTGTCTAGTAACCGTCCTCACCACTCGCCAAATGTATTGGTTCCAGTTTCTTCATAATGATGTCTACAGCTGTGGTGGATAAATGCACAAAAGTGTTCACTTGGCAATTTATTTTGCACATATCCACCTATTCACATATAACATTGGTGAAAATGGGCTCAGCAACAGCGCTGGAAATAAAATGTTTTGTCTTGCTAGAAACCCTCTTTCTGCTTTGAAGAGGAGAAGAAGAAGCTGCATAAAACATTGAACTATGTTTGCTCTGGAATTTTAGATATTTACATTTGTTTTTAAGGGAGTTTTTTTTCTTCTATAAAATGCACCTACATATTTAATATGGGCCAATTTATGTTGTGTATTGGTTACATTTAAATGGTTGGGTTCAAGGTTACCACCAGCAGACAGCCTGTGTGTCCCTATGGAAATGTCAGATTATAAAGCACGAGAACTGTGGCTCAGAGCAACAGTGATTATCACCATTCAGAGGCATGCTTCTTTGTGCTTGTATTGAGGTACACTGCTGCTTTGGCATGTACTGCAACCTGTGTTTTCCATGCAGGTATGCACAGTAACGCATATAAAAACATTAAGTGACCAACCGAGGTTTGGCTATTTCTCGTTCAAAGACTCTTAAGCTGCCCATACACCTGAAGATTATCGTACGATAATCGCGGGTGATCCCGCGATCATATGCTAATCGTAAAGGTTGATGGGCAGCGTGCGACCGCATTTACTGTACGGCCGTACGATTTTCGTATAACGAGCACGCTAGAAAACCCGCCGAGAATCGCACGGGGGCCATACTGCCTCCTACTAAGCCAGGAACACTTGGACAATGAGCTAAGTTTGTCTTGTTTAAGGATTACATTAGTGTTTTGGCATCCTGGCCCTACCTAATGATCCCCATTAATGGGCAAAACGTGATGATATATATTGTCAATGAATCCATGTATTTATGTATAATACTGTATGTGCATTTGTGCCAAACCAGAATCTATGCCAAAAAAGAACTGGAAACATTTAAAAAAAACTTTTATAGTATTATTACATGAAATATACTATCTTTATGATGCAGTTTTACTTGTAATAGACTATTTTTGTTTTGCAAAATTAAATATGTAATGAATGCTGAATTCTAGGCAGATGTAAATCCACGCTTTATTTCAGCTATGCATTCAATTTTTTATTTTTTTTATTTAAGGTCAGTGAATAGAAGCACCTAAATGTGTCTTTATAGTCTTTCTGTTTCTCCTTGCACAGTTAAGCTGGCCATACACCTTCCAATTTTTCTGCAGATTTTCTGTGGTCAGATGGAAAAGGTGCAACAGATTCCTTCATCTACACTTAACTGTGTGGATGGAGTAATCTCCCACTGGGCAATCTGTTGCACTTTTTCCATCTGACCACAGAAAATCTGCAGATAATTGTAAGGTGTGTGGGCACCTTAAGACTAGGGAGAGGAAGAGACAGCAGTGCAATGCAATCAGTCTACTGTATTGTACTCATCTGTCGGAGTAAACGCGCCGCGAACGAGCACGTATAGGCGATCGGCGGGCTATGGACCCGCTGATCGCCTATATGTGTAACACCCGGTAACGGGTGTGTGCACTGATCGTGTCTTTTCTGCCCGTGCGTGCCCGCTAGGGGGCGCGTGCGAGCAGAAAAAAATTGCCGTCTGGAGACGGCAACCCGCAGATGCAGCAGTGCCGTCCGTCCGTCCGTCCGTTTTTCTACTACGGGCGGACGGCAAGAGGTTAATAGAACAGAAAATCCTTTATCAGATAAAACAGGCCACATATATATATATTAAATGTGTGTGTATATAACTTCTATACTGAGCATACATGTTAATGTTTACATTTGTACTTGCTCACACATTACCTCTTGTATGTGCTTGCAGGGAGTCTGTGTTAACATTTTCAGGTTTCTATTTCTTGCAATACATCAAACCACACTGCACGTACCTCATCTGTACGGATGGGTGCTTGGCTAAACAGAGAAAAAAAGCCGGCACTCCGGCTGCGCTTCTAAGATGGTTGTTTACTGATGATCCATATCAGAAAAACATGGGACTTCAGTAAACAGTTCTCTATGAAGTTCAGTTGGAATGCCGGCTTTATTTCTCTGTTGTAGGTTTTTATTTGGAACTGTGACCCCATTGAGCAAATTTTCCTTCATTTCTGGCCTTGTGACACCTGTACACATTGCCGGGTAGGCACAGTTGCCTTTGGAATGGGAAAACAGCAATGGTAATAAAAAATATTTATAATAAAAATGCTATTCCTTACTCACTCTGCTTACATAAAACCTGACAGAGGATGTAACCCTTCAGACAGAGTCCTATTTATGTAGAAATTTATTTTTATCACACTTTTAAATGATTAGATCAGATTTTATAAGCTGCTTACGCAGAAACCTAGAGGGTTTACACACATTTCCTCAAAATTGTATACAAAGTATGAAACATAATCTGCTACAATTTATGTTATCTAATATGCTTTGTTTATTTTCTTATACTTTTTGTTGTTGAAATAAAGTTGGTAATGTAAGACCTCAATCTTGTCATAATAAAGATATTGAAGGGAATTTATCAAAACTGGAGCAGACAAAATTTGAAGCAGCTGTGCCTGGCAACCAATCAGCTTCTCTTTTTCATTTTCAAACCTTAACTGAACAAACTGAAGAGAGAAGCTGATTGGTTGCCATGCACATCTGCTCCAGATTTTGTCAGCTCCAGTTTTGATTATTTCCCCCCATTGTGTATAAACAATGGGTGTCTCTCTAGCTAAACTGATACTTGGGGCCTGGTTATAAAGTACAACAAGGAAATGGGTGGATCGGTTGTCATTACTAAATATCATCTGTTTTTTCCCGGTTAATGAAGTGATTAATAAAACTATGGGGTCTATTCACAAAGCTGCCGAGGGCAGCCGAGTGAATGACCGATCAGAAGTGAAGTGAGCCGAACACCGTTCGGCTATTCACACTAAATTGTTCTGGAGTAACATCTGTGATCCGAACACTATTCTGGGTGTAAAGATCATTTCTTTCTTTACGAGCATAGGAAATAAGTATTATGGCCACTAGATGGAGCCGGGAAGCATTGGAAATACGTATTATGGCCACTAGATGGAGCTGGGAAGCATTGGAAATACGTATTATGGCCACTAGATGGAGCCGGGAAGCATAGGAAATACGTATTATGGCCACTAGATGGAGCTGGGAAGCATTGGAAATACGTATTATGGCCACTAGATGGAGCTGGGAAGCATTGGAAATACGTATTATGGCCACTAGATGGAGCCGGGAAGCATAGGAAATACGTATTATGGCCACTGTACTCGCCCAAATGCTCCGATGCCTGGCCCGATATTTGAGCTTCCGGTATCAGGAAGTCGGGCAGCGAGTCATTACACGGTGCCCGGCTTCCTGATTGGCTCGGGAAACCGACTCCATGCTCCCTCATCACCTGTTGATGAGGAAGCATGGAGCTGACTTCCTGGCCAATCAGGAAACCGAGTGTCGTGTAATGACGCGTTGCCCGGTTTCCTGATTGGCCAGCTTCTCGACCAATCAGGAAGCCAGGCAACGAGTCATTACACGGTGCCCAACTTCCTGATTGGCCAGAAAGCTGGCTCCATGCTTCCTCGTCACCTGGTGATGAGGGAGCCTGGAGACTGCTTCCCTGATAATCAGAAAGCCAGGTGGCGAGTCATTACAGGCCACCTGGCTTCCTTAATGGGACTTCCAGCTTAGGTATTCGGTATCGGCGAGTATCGAGAAAAAAATATCGGCACTTGTACTTGATACTGAATAACCGGTATCTGGGCATCCCTAGTTTAAATGCTGTAAACTGGTCATGGGACCTACAAGTGCCTGCATACAGTTCCACGTTATCTCCAGAGATGGCTGCAAACTCCAGGACCCGTGTTGCACTATTATAGAAATGCATTGCGCATGTCATGCTGTGGCCTGTCATATAACCCTCCTTTTTGGCTAGTAGGTGTGATGGGTGACTTCACTGGCCAATAGAGCAGTACTGGGGGGGTGAGCCAGAGCAAGACTATGTAAGCTCTGGCTGAAATTTGCATCATAGACACCACTGTTTTTAGGTCTTCCAGGCTGAGAAGGGGTTGCTTGTTGCAGTTAGCATAATGGACAGCAATGTTTTTGGAGCTCCCATGGCAGCTTTTAGCAGAAACTGGATATAGACATGCCCCTTACATGGACCATGAAGAATTAATACGCAAACAAAGTGTATTTATAAAAGCGTATTTCCACTTTTGCAGTTAAATTTGAGAAATTCCCTCTATAGTTTATATTTTTTTGTAGCAGCAGGCAACATGGATGATTCCTTGTTTTTCTGAGCACTTTCACAGTTATCTGTCCTAATAAAAAGATGTAGGACTGAAATCCAAGGACTGTTTCTCTCATTAACGTAATTAAAATTTGAATGCAGAAGTCAGGTTAATAAACATTGTTAGGATAGGCAGTGCCTATCCTAACAATATCTTAATGAAATAAGTCAGTACAGTAGAGATAGGGTCAACAAATCCCTCACAAATACTAACATTAAAAGAAGAAGCAAGTAGAAATGTTAACCCTTAATAAGCCAAGTAGAATCCTTACCCAAGTAAAAGCAATTTAAATTGAAGAACCATACAGTGTTCATGTCCGTGCAGAAACCTGGAATCAGCCGCACCAGCCTGAAGTGAATAGCCAAACAGCGTTCTGCTCACTTCACTTGGGTCGGTTAGTCACTCGGCTGCCTACAGCAGCTTAGGCCTTGTTCACACCAAATGCAGAGCAGATCCAGTCAGGTTTCTGCACACGCAGTGCAGTGGGTTGTGCCGCGTCGATGCATTTTTGATGGGTTCCGGGCCCTTTTTGGTTAAAAAAAAAAAAACAAAATTTTTAAAAAAGTTTAACATGGGCTTTCAGGCACTTGCATGCGTTTTTGATGCGTTCCAGAGCAGGTAAAATAGGGCTTGCCGCAGTTTTTTCACCTGCTCTGTATCTCAAGGCTGCGATGTGAACTGGAGCTCAAAATACCATAGGAATACATTGGACGCAGTTTTGATCCGTTCTGCACCTGCTCTGCTCTGGATCCGCTCCGCGCTTGGTGTGAACAAGCCCTTAGTGAATAGACCCCACAGTATTTCCAATATATCTGTAAAAAATAAGTCAAGGCAACTGGACTTGTTGTATTTTTCCTGAAGATGTTTCACTGGTCATCCAACCAGCTTTCTCAATTCAGAATGAATTGGTATTCATTCTGAATTGAGTGAAATTAATTGAATGACAGAATGGTCATTCTGAATTGAGAAAGCTCGTCGGATGTCCAGTGAAACGTCTTTAAGAAAAATACAGCAAGTCCAGTTGCCTTAACTTATTTTTTACAGATATACCATGACATGAATAAATGAGAACCTTCACAGACACAGTATTTCCGGGTATGGGTAGTATATGATCCACCCACCCTTTGTCCAGGTATGGGTAGTATGTGACCCACCCTTCGTTCCAGGTACGTGTAGTATGTGACCCACCCACCCTTCCTTCCATGTGGCAGCACTGATGCTTGCCATCACTCAACCATGCTGTCACATTATACAGCTTTCACACGGCTTCTTCTCTTTCCTTCCAGATCAGCAAGGTAGCAAAAGAAATATGAATATGTGAAGCTGGAAAAAGCCACAGTTACATGAACCAGTTGCTTTTCCTTGCATGGGCATAGCATGCAATTTACTCTCACTGCTGCAGAAAAAAACAAATCAGGATTTTTAAAAAATCATACTGAAACACAGCCTACATGGACATCATTTCGTTTTTAACTGTCTCTGCATTCCTTTGGAAGAAAAATTGAGCATACAGCAGAGAAATTCAGCCTTATGAACAACATAAAGGGTCATTCTAGGATACATGACAACTTTGCCATGAGGACTCTGATGAACCTTATCACTGACTAGCTTTGAAATCTCTCAGTTGCTCTTACATCTGCTCACCCCCACCATGATAGAGTACACCTCCTGCTTCATCTGAGGGAATTTCTTTTTACATGGTGGTTGCACACTAATGTATAAATATCTAAAAAAGGAGACACAAACTGCCTTGAAGGCTGTGGCCATTGGGTAGAGTTTAGAAGTCATTTTAGAGAAATCCCAGAGAAATACTGTCTTAGATGATAAACAACTCAACTCCCTGATATCCAACCAAACCTGCAATATAGGTTTTGGGTGGACTGCTATTATAATGTCAGACAAGCAATTTAAAAGTGTAAATGTGCATCAATGTATTTATAAATGATGACTTTAAGGAATTAATTGAATAACAATTAATGCAAGAGTTAAAGGCATTTATGGGCACAGTGTTGCAATAAATTGAATGCATGCCTATCAGGTAACAAATCTGTAAGACCACAGAAAATGGACTATGACTTGGAAAACAGTAAGCATCCAATGGGAGCAGAGCAAGTCAGCATCCAAAAGCACATCATAGGTATCATAGTGCCAAGTGCTGGTAATGTTCCAGAGCGTAGATAACCAATTGCAGACCAGCATTTTTGTAGTTTAGGTTCCACCTTATTTTTGCTAACTTCAGCAAGTTATGTTACAAGGTTAGAACCAGACTTTTTAACTTTGGAAGTAGATCAGAGGATTCGGTGTCGCTACATTATGCAGAAGTTCAGGCTGTCAGATAATTTGACACACAGGATTTATACGGCACCAACAGTTTGCGCAGTGCTTTACAACTTAAAGGGGGGCATCACAGTTACA
Organism: Nanorana parkeri; assembly: GCF_000935625.1. Classification (NCBI taxonomy): domain Eukaryota; kingdom Metazoa; phylum Chordata; class Amphibia; order Anura; family Dicroglossidae; genus Nanorana; species Nanorana parkeri. Next base: position 685,409 of record NW_017307117.1, read on the forward strand.
TAATAATTAAAAACAAAAGGCTTCGAATGGTACTGCTCATGGGAGCTTACAATCTAAAGGGGATATACAGTTGAAACTCGAATAATTAGAATATCGTGCAAAGTTCATTTATTTCACTAATGCAACTTAAAAGGTGAAACTAATATATGAGATAGACTCATTACATGCAAAGCAAGATAATTCAAGCCGTGATTTGTCATAATTGTGATGATTATGGCTTACAGCTCATGAAAACCCCAAATCCACAACCTCAAAAAAGTAGATTATTGCATGCAATCAATAAAACAAGGATTGTACATAGAACAATATCGGACCTCTGAAAAGTACAAGCATGCATATGTACTCAGTACTTGGTTTGGGCCCCTTTTGCAGCTCTTACTGAAATTACTTTTGCACGATATTCTAATTATTCGAGTTTCACCTGTACTTATAAAGAGCTCACTCGTACAATTGAGAAACATTTGCTGAAACGGAGGACCACCCCGCTAAGTTGCATTGAATGCTGACAGCCGCCGCAAGCTCCGTTCAGTGGACAATTTTCCAACCTGCTCCTTTAATTAGCTGATCAAGGGATGCCGGGCAGGAGGGTGCCAACAGGGGCACCCACTGAGTGAATTTTGGCCTGTTCATCAAAAACCAGCTAACATTTGCAGTGTATAGCCTACTTAAGTTTAGCTTTGTAAACCATGTTACTCTACTTGTAGTCCATTGTTTACTTCCAGTTAGAAAAAAGTCCAGGGAATAAGCGCTCTACTAAGTGCTGGAAGGGGTTTTAATTGTAGGGCACGAGGTGGTAGACAAGAAGGTAAGGCGGTAGAGAAGCGCTAGCAACCTGGTGTGAATAAGTAGCAAAGTGATTAGGGATTGGATCAGCGTGTTGGCCAAAAATAAATGAATGGGCAGGTGAGTAAATTCAATGCGGATAATATACAGGTGTGTATACATAGACTTACCATAAAGTAAGTAATGTTGCGACATCAGCGACGAAGGTCCTTGGATCTCATGGGGTCGAGATCCTGGGCAGGGTGAGTAATGTATGTTGTGTTGGGTCAGTTTTGTTGATGGTGGTTTCGTTTGAGGTAATTAGGGGATGTTATGTGTTAATCACGATCCAGTGGTGTCACTGCTGTGTTCGAAGTTACTAAGCAGGGCAGATGGACCCGCAGGGTGTAGTAACTTTGAACACAGCAGTGATTAACACATAACATCACATGATCGTGATTAACACATAACATCCCCCAATTACCTCAAACGAAACCACCATCAACAAAACCGACCCAACACAACATACATTACTACCCCCTTACCTTCTTGTTATCATTGTTTACTTCCTCCTGCACCATGATGTTAAGTCTCTTCCTTTGTATTGACCCGGGGCTGGGATGTAAACATGGAAATTATGGGAGTATCATCTGCATTGCTATGTGACAGAGGTGTGTATATCACAGCCTGGCTGAACAGAATTGAATATTGGAAAGTAACTCAGTAAACATATATGCTCTCTAGGTGGTGTTCAGCCATATACCTAGAATTTAACTTTAAGTTGGCCTGCCTTTGGCTTGACAGAATCACTTTAATTCAACCATGAGCAAATTATCTATATACACCGATCAGCCATAACATTATAACCCCCTGCCTAATATTGAGTCGGCACCCCTTTTGCAGCCAAAATAGCCCTGACCCATTGAGGCATGGACTCCCCTAGACCTCTGAAGTTATGCTGTTGTTTCTGGCACCAGGATCTGCACCGTCAGTGGCAGATCCTGTAAATTGCGAGGTGGGGCCTCCATGGATTGGACTTGTTTTTCCAGCACATCCCACAGATGCTCATTGGATTGAGATCTGGAGGATTTGGAGGTCTAGTCAACACCTCAAACTCGTTGTTGTGTTCCTCAGACAATTGTTGAACCATTTTGCAGTGTGGCAGGGTGCATTATTCTGCTGAAAGTGGCCGCTGCCATCAGGAAATACGGTTTTCATTGAAGGGGTGTCAGCAACAATGTTTGTACTTGTCAACGTAAAATTAACATGAATGGCAGGATCCAAGGTTTGCCAGCAGAACATTACCGAAACAGAACACTGCCTCCACCGCCTTGCCTTCTTCCCATAGTGCATCCTGGTGCCATCTCTTCCTCAGGTAGAGCACATGCACCTGACCTTCCCCATGATGTAATGATTCATTAGACCAGGCCACCTTCCTCCATTGCTCCATGGTCCATTTGTATTGATCACATGCCTATGTAAATGCTTTTGGTGGTGGACACGGGTCAGCATAGCTATCCCGATCGGTTTGTGGCTACACAGCCCCGTACACAACAAACTGCAATGCACTGTGTGTTCAGACACCTTTCTATCAGAACCGGCATTCACTTTTTAAGCAATTTGAGCTACAGTAGCCCTATCATTGGTTCAAACTACACACGCCAGGCTTCACTCCCCATGTGTATGAATGAGCTTTGGCCACCCATGACCCTGTCACCGGTTCACCATTTTTCCTTCCTTGGACCACGATTGGTAGGTTCTGACCACTGCAGACCAGGAACATCCCACGAAAGCTGCAGTTTTGGAGTTGCTCTGACTCACAATTTGGCCCTTGTCAAAGTCGCTCAAATTTTTATGCTTGGCCATTTTTTCTGTTCCCAACACATCAACTTCTGCCTAATATATCCCTCATATCCCATCAATGTTATTCACTTCGCCTGTCAGTGGTCATAATGTTATGGCTGATCGGTGTATAAACTATATAATATGTGAACTTCAAATAAACTATAATGGGGGGAATTTATCAAAAATGGAGCAGACAGAATCTGGAGCAGTTGGCCATGGCAACCAATCAGCTTCTATGTTCAGTTTGTTCAGTTAACATTTGAAAAAAAAAGATAGAAGCTGATTGGTTGCCATGCACAGCAGCTCCAGATTTCCTCTGCTCCAGTTTCGGTAAATCCCCCTCAATGTATGTTTCAATCTGTTCACAATCACCCAATACAGTTGGCAGCTGTATAGAAAGTTGTTCATGGTGGCAGTGTCAACCTAATTTCAGCTGCTGTCATGTGATATGAGGGTCATGGCTGAGCATTGTTGATCCAAATGGGTGGCTTCCATGTCATTTCCAATAACACTATCATTATCAGGCTGTCCCTGAGAATCAATACTATTTAGTCACATTGTTTTTTAATAAAGTCAGAAAAGTACATTTCAGGCATTTTTTTTACAGCAAAGAGTAAAATTATTTGTCCGTGAGTTGACTCTGCAGGACCTACATTACTCCACAAACCTGTTGTTGTGTCTGTCCTTTATTTCATGTCTTGTTTCCCACACTCCATTTCATTTAGTTCAATATGTTCAGTAGCAGACTTCAGTCAATGTGTTATTTATAGTTCTAGCTGACACTCAGTCTGGAAGGCACCTCAAGCATGATGACCCTAACTCGGGGGAACCTCAGCACTCCCGCTGTTGTAGAACTACAAGTCTCACGAGGCATTGCAAGACTCAACCACAGGCATGACTGCTAGAGTATAAGTTATGTTATGTTAAAGACATGGAAACCTCCTATTTTAATTTGGATGTAGTAACGCTCAGCACTCCACGGCTGGAGTGCTGAGGTTGCCCTTCTCTGCCTGGTCAAGTATAATTACATCCTATGTTCTAAATACACCTGCACAAGTTATACTATGCACGGGAACATTTGATGCCATGGAGCACCTGTTATTGACCAGCAAACAAGCTATAGTCGTGATCGCCCATTACACTTGGCAGCTATTAGGAAACCATTTCACGATGGCAGTGTCAAACACATTCCAGGGACTGCCATCTTATATGAAGGTCACGGCTGAGCGTTACTACATCCAAATTAAAATAGGAGGTTTCCATGTCTTTTCTATTACCTCTATGATAAAGAGTTTGTAGTAAAATGTCCCTGAAAATCAATACTATGTAGTCACATTCATTTGTGATATGTTCAGAGTAATCACTTTCATGCTTTGTTCATAGAGTAAAATTATTGCTACATGAGTTAGTTCTGCAGCTCCTATTGCTGCACGAAATGCTTCACAAACATCTTATTTTATTTCTTACCCCAATTCTGTATTTTGCTTTCATTCCACAGGGACTGATGCTGTTCCATATGTTCAGGAGCAGACTTTAGTGTTTAAAGGAGTTTTAAAGGAGCATATACTATCCTGTTATAATATCAGCATTGTAATAGGAATACATGCTATATTTTTTTTATTATGCAATCAAAGATTACTTCAACAAAATCCCTTTTAGGCACTGAGTCTTGCCTTCCTCTGCCCAACACTTTCAACAATTCCAAGAACTCCAGTGTGCTTTGCATCTCTTTCCCTGCTACTTGGTGTGATGCAATCTCAATTACTCAAGACTTTGTATTCCATCATGCATTGATTCTAGCAAGTAATGATAATGTTACATTGTACAAAAGTTGAGTTGTAGTTCAGAAGCCTCTAGTAGTCATGTACGCTGTGGAAAAATTGGGTTCAGTTTGGTTCGGTTCGGATATTTCGGGATTCGGATACGAAATTCAATTCAGTTCGGGTTTTGGATTCGGACGAAATCAGAATTTTTGTTAGTTTCGGATGAGTTTACGAATATTCGTTGCGAATTCCACAGAAAACCATATACAGATATTAATACTAAAGCTGAAGCTCCTAGACCCGAATGGCATTCAGGATTCAAATTTCTGAATACCATTCGAGAGCTCCAGGCAGCAATACAGGCCTGGGAGTCATATATTTAAGCTGAGGCTTCCAGACCCGAATAGCATTCGGGAGCTCTCGAATGCTATTCGGAAATTCGGACTCCATTCGGGTCTTGGACCATCAGTTTTAGTATTATGTATATATAATTTCCTATAATACGAACAAATATTCATAGCGGCAACATTGTGCCTCATATATACATGAAAACTAAACCTGAGGCTCCCAGACCCGAATGGCATTCGGGAGCTCCCGAATGCTATTAGAAAATTCGGATTCAGACCCATTCGGATGCATTAAACTGGAAAACACATCTGATTGGCCAGAAAAGTCATGTCCGATTCACTTTTGCTGTAAAATGAAATTCGGATGGGATCCGAAATTTGGAAACGGACTCAGATGCATTCAGATGCATTGGGATTTGGAAATTCGGATGTGTCCGAATTCCGAGAAAATTTCCATAAATTTTGAATCGCAACAAAACGAATTGCACATGTCTAGTAGTCTCTAGCATGCCCACCATCTCCTGTAATGTGTTTTAAAGCCCATATCCAGGCAAACAAAAAAGTACCCTTGCAGTGGGGCTACCCCTGCACTGCAAGGATTAAGTGCATGTTTATGTCTAGGGGCTGGAGTAAAACAGATGTACTTACATGATCCTGGCTCCTCCGAGCTGCTAGACTAGTGCCCGCAGCTTCTTCCCACTGGGGCTCTGGTGGTCTAAGGACCTCTTATGTCATCACATCTAATGTAGGTTCCTTAGATGTGAGATCGCTGAGGGACATTCCTTTCCACCTGCTGGAGCTGAGGGGGAGAAGAGGAGAGTACAGACTGTCAGGGGAGTGGGGTTTAGGTAAGTAAAACTGCTTTACTCCAGCCCCTAGGCAAAAATGAACAGTACACCCTTGCAGTTTGGGTTAGCCCCACTGCAAGGGTACTTTTTCGTTTGCCCAGAATTGGTCTGTAAGTCTCCAAGCACCCCTGTTTCATGCCTGCAGTCTCTGATAGTCTCCTATAGTATCTCTAAAGTATCTGACAGTCTTTTGACAGTCTTATCTTGCATACTAAATATTACATGCGTCCCTTTGAAGCTGTCAAGGGCCACGTTTATGGTTCCTCTACACATTGTAGGCTGATAGTCACTATACACAGTCACTTATACAAGCCTGAAAAAAGTTATGCCAGTACAGTATATTACATTATTCAACTGCAACCTAATAATGTATCTGGAGAGAACTAAAATTCTGCAATTTGTTTTTCAGGTTAAATTTTTCCATAGCTGTCATGTGAGGTGATGAGCCTTGTGATCTGCAATCTCAAACTAGATTGCAAAATGTGCTTATTTCCAAATTCCTCACTCACTTATAATCCCTTTTATGAAGCTTTACTATGGATCGCCTCCAAATCGAAACCCTTCCCTCCTGCCCCATTCGCTACACACCCACCATCCCTGCCAGTAGAAAGTCAGAATTATAGAGGGTACAAAATGTACGTGTCAGGGCTCTGCATACACATTATAGGGGAAAAGAGAGAATAACAGACATGTATACAAAACATACTGTTCAAATATATGCATTTAAAGTTGATTGGTTAAACAACTCTGTCTCACATGTACACACGTGATATAAGTTTATCCCTATCTCACCCTTAACATGGCGAAAAATATTGATTTAAAAGTGACTGCAAACTGTCTGTACCCTTGAATGCCTTTGTATACATTGCATTTTGATCATCGGATCAGGTCATGTGTTTTTAGTGAAACAAAGCTCTTAAAATGTGCACATTATCCATCTGTCAAGTAGAGATAATTATTTTATGGCAGATATAATTGATAAATAAGGAAGTACTAATTCTTTATGTTTAACATTGTGGTGCTACCCTCTTCACCAGCACTGTGTTGTAGAATAGCTAAATGACAGCGGACAATTTCACACTTTACCACGCTTTTAACATTCTGTAATCTTAACTAGTGCAAAACACCAATCAGAGAAGCCATGTTGGGAGCCTGGTGCCAGCTACCCCTTCACTACTTATCATCACCCATGTGTGGACTGGCCATCTAGCAAATCAGGCAGGCGCCAAAAAAGCTTTCCGGGCTAAGTTGGTCTTTGGGTGTTTAGGTTCTCTACTGGGTATCTTAGCTTCAACAAGTACTCTTTATATTAAACAAGTTCTGGGCATTGTACAGATATTCCATACTTGATTAACAATAGTTTTCAGGCTTATATAAGGCACCCATTCATGTCATACTGGCCTAAAAATATTTGTGGACAAATGTTGGCTGATGATGTTTGCTTTTCAGGGCTTATTTTTTTTTGTTTCGTTCTCACCAACACCCATCTCTAGTGGAACAAGGACCAACTTAGGATGATATTAAAATTCAGTGCTATGGCATAACAACAGCTGGCAATGTCACAAGTTGTGAAGGTGACAGCTCTCAATAGTGTCCAAGTTGTGATGAAGCTAGCACCAGGGACGTCAGACCACATGTGCCTCAAATGAATGGGTCAGTGAGTACTAGGACATGGCAAGAACTGGATGGAAGGTGGCAAAGAGCACCTAGAAAGAGCTTGAAGTGTATCTAAATCTAAGAACAAAAATTTTATATATTACAGCTTTTATGTCCTTAGTTGTAATGATAGCATTAGCTTTTTTTCCCTAGCCATTCTACCAGTAACATGCCTCTAGTCCTAGGGTGACAACGGTTACACTGACTGTACATTAAGGAGAAGCAGTGTTGTAGAACAGGAAGTGTGTTAGGACTTCAGAACACCTCCTCCTCTCCTTATCTCCATGACATAGGGCCGGGTTGATAACACTGTTTAAAATAACATGGCACAGTGCACAGGAAGTTAGAGGCTTGCTGGATTTCTGGAACAGTCAACAGGTTTTTTTTGCACTTATCCAACAGATATAACAAAGTGCTTTCAATGGTATATTTAACAGACCAAAATTGAGCAAATTGCTGTTCATTGTTAGGGTTTACATACACTTTAAGTTAACAACAATTCAGCATTGATTCTGTGTCGTGCCCATGCAAGCTATTGACCTGGCCTGTTCCAGACTCTGTCTGATGTACTGGTGCTGTGCTGACCACTGCCGACATCGCTCCCTAGTGATTGGCATTCCCTGCTTCGCTCAGCATCCAGGTGCCAGTTACGCTGACAGCAGCAGTCAGCCAGCACTCATGCCACTCTTTCATCCTTGCACCCTCTGTCTCACTATCAGGGGGTGCCCAGACTAGAGCGGCAAGAGAGGCTGGCCTTGCCATCTCAGGCTCCCATCGAGGTACATGAGAGCTGTACTTAGGTGTACGTTTGATTTGCCGTGGCAGAGTTACTCACAATGGATGGGTCACAAGCAGCTCCCATACCAAAGGTTGCAAAGGTGCAAAGCACTACCTACTTGCCATGTTGAAAGTGTACAGCAAAATAAGGAATTCTAGAAGATCACGTCCAATCTTAGATCTTCTTCTGTATTTTTAAAATTTTCTACTTTGAAAAAAATATTTTATAGACACTTGAGTGCATGCAAGAGTAAGAAGTACTTTATATACTTTATATAGTTTTGTGAATGCAGCAGACTGCAAGTTATGGTCAAACAAAATCCTATAGCATTAAATAAGATAGTTCTCACGTGCTATATCCCAGGATAGTTTTTCAATTGTCAGTCAGTTACTGAGATTCTTTTAGACTTTTCCAGTTCACTTGCTTTTTTAGGCTTTTTTTTGTTATACTAACTAAAAAAGACGGCCACATAAATTCCACAAAATCCAGCATTACTAATCCCGAAGTGAGTGGCTGACCCCCAAATAAATAATACTATTCTTACTCTGCCCCAGGATATAGTTTGTCCATTCTTTTGTAGTCAGTTTTTGAGATCACCTTAGGCTTTCCTGGTTCACTTACTTACTACTGCCACACGTGTGTGTTTTTTTGTTCCTGACTGTGTAGCTCACACAGCCAGCCAGCTCAGCAATGTGGTCTCCTTCAGTTCCTGTGGAGGTCAGGTGGTTTTATGTTGGTCCCTAATTTTTATGTCACAAGCTTTGCTGCCTAGAAACACAGTGCACAGGCAAAGGTTGGTGGGCCACAGCCTGGTGGCAGCCTTTGATTGTTTTGTGACTTTCTAAGTTGCTGTACACAGTGAAAATTGACAAAATGACAGGTCTGGGGTTTCTGGGGAATGATCAGTGCAGAGATTAAGGCATGATATTGACAGAAATGACAGGCTGCATGACAGATAGGAAATATGGATATAGTCATTAATGACTGACCTGTACTAGGTTACTTCATTTGTGGGCCATACTCAGGGTCCACTGGATAATCCTGCAGCATGCCATACTAACTCTAAACATATATGGATAACCAGTAATATATCAGACAGTTTCACCATTTAGCTTGGAAACTTATATCTTTATTAAGAACATCAGTATAACCCAGCTGATGCTACTAGACGTGCATTGAGGGTGGAAATGTACAGTAAAGCAGAAGATAGCAAGCACCATCCATGACTACTAGTCCTCTTGTTTTAAATGTTAATATAGTAATTGCTCACACACTTTATAGAATGCAAATATGCCTCATGCCTCGTACTCTAACATTGTACAGGGGTTTTCAAAGTGTTGATTGATTTTTCTAAATTGAAAATCCATGTAAGTCACAAATAACTTTATGCATTTTGCAAAATATAACTTGGAACATTTAATAATCACTTTTGTAATGTTTATTTGGGTTTAAATATTTTCTGTGTTCTTTGATGCATGTACACTATCGAAACAAGGAAGGAACTCCTTAATTTATTTCATGTGTATGTTCAAAAGGCTGTTGCCGGACAGTGCAATAGGTTTTTTTTTCATCCTGTACTATTGATTAACTGCCATAGGCCAGTATAGCTTTACTGATGAAAGAAAACCAGAGGTCCTATTAAGTTGTCTGTTTGAACATCACTCCAAAAGATAATGTTTAATCTGTGTTGCAACCAAGTCACACAGTCACGTATAATATTGAGGTATAACCTCAGCGTAAAAGAGGGTGGTGATAAAGGCAAGGCGGAGTTTGGCTTAAATTTATTTAATGCCCACATAGGGGCTAATATTAGTAAATGTAACTTGGGCTGCAGTCTCTTTCTTACCAGCGGCTCTGAGGGAGAATAATCTCATATCACCTCTTGATCAGAAAGAGCTAAACAGCTCCTCAGGGCCCCAAAGATGACTCGGATTTTGTCTGTGTTTAAAACAGCCAAGGCAGGGGTTCTCAATGCAGCAGCCCATCGTTACCAGGGCTTTTCCAAAGCCGGGGTTCGGCTTATGAGTGTCAAGGTATCAACTTATGTTTTATTAAATTTATTTTATTTTTTCAGTTTATTATATACCTCTTTCAATCTATTTGCTTTGATTTTTACTGTGAATGTATTGATTGGCATGTTTAACCAATTTGACAACATGCCCAATATTTGTTGCAGCAATTGTGAATTGGTCTATCACTTATCTTTTTTACCCAGTATATTCAGTAGTATAGGAAAAGCTGATTGATGTGTTTATAGAGGAGTGCAGCCTTACTCATGAATAGTATAGAATGGCCATGGAAAGGCAGTTGTCTTACCCGGAGTAACTTGTCATTGGGACCGACTGTGATCTTCTGATTAGACCTATGGCTGTTAGTGACTCACAAGCAGTACACTATTTTTTCTTTGTTGTTTTAACCGAAAATTAAGGCATTGATTGATCACAAAGAGATTTTCCAACATCTCTCTTACAGTGATCTAAAACTTTCACTATGTACCAGTTTGCACTTGTCCCCTTTCTTGCAGTAAAATGCATATAAGTATGTAAGTGCATACTCCATTGAGGTGCACTTCAAGTAGAAATACCATACATTGCTTTGTGGCTACTTCATAGCAAAGTGTTGGAGCTTGATGCAGTTTTTTTAAAACAAAGTAGGTTATTTAGCATTTATTCTGTGCTTACATGCATTAATTAGTCTCATTGCAATAAATATTGAATGTTTGAAAACATACATATCATGCAGGTTTGTGCATTTTAACTTCAGGTGCGCCATGGAAAATGACTGTTATAAATGTTTCTCTGATGCTTTGCAGAATGTATATTATATGAATAAACGCATGGTTAGGATGTGTGTGCATGCATATTTTATGCATTATATAAGGTAAGAGAAATATTCAGAAAAGGGACTTTCCCTGGTGCACATGCATTTAAAATGCACATGCAAAACATTACTGCATAAAATAGAGGTGAAAGGGATTTCAAGTACCTCTGCATTTATCAAATTGAATTGGTAGCATTGCCAAACTTAGGTTACACTAAAATGGAAACTTGTTTGTTCATTAAAACAGTACAGAGATTAATTATGGTCCACCGAGTGCAGTAGCACATAGCATCCAGTTAGATTTAAGTTGCAGGTGACAGGATACTATGGGTTACATGCACAGCAATATTCATTGCAATACCTTCATGAAAATACACAGATTGAGCACACAACTAGGTAGACACTTAGGAGTTACTTTTATGGCAAATAAGCTGTTCCCATTCCAAGGAATTTGACCTTAGCTTAGTAAATGAGGTGGACATATTCAACCATCATCATGGCTGGCAAAACACTTATTTGTTTTGTGTTTCTTGTACATGATTGGGTACTCTTTGTAAAGTAAATTTCCACCCCATTCACTGAGCTATGTGAAAATTCCCTTGCAAAGTGAACAACCTATTTGCCTTTAGTAAATCAACCCCTAAGTATTTGTAAGGTATGCTTTTTTGGAAATTAATTGGAACAGAAGTTATTACATAGGGATAAAAGAGCAGTTATGTTTTGTAATATACAGTATGTAGCACAGGGGTGCCCATTAGGTAGATCGTGATCTACCAGTAGCTCTCAAAGCTGATGCTGGTAGATCATGAAGGGTGTGAGTGGTGGCCCCTTTATTCCATTTTGGTATATTTATTTAGCTGTGCTGTGAGTCTGCTGAGCAAAGCTCCCTGACACCTTTCTGGTGGGTACTGGTGGTTGAAGTACTATGTATTACATCAAAGAATATTCGTTTACACAGCCTGTTGCAAAATACAGCAAGGTGAGCCAGGAGAGAGAGCGGGAGAGACAGCCAGGGGAGAGAGACCGAGGAGAAACATCCAGGAAAGAGAGAGAGGAGAGACATCCAAGAGAGCCAGCCAGGAGAAAAGACGAGGAATGGCAGCCGAGAGAGAGAGGAAAGACAGCCAGGAGAGAGAGCAAGGAGAGACAGAAAGGAGAGAGAGAGCGAGGGTGTTTTTTTGTTAGTAGATCTCATGTAGCTCGTCATTTGAAAAAAAGATCTTAACACAAAAATTGTGGGCACCCCTGATGTAGCAGTAACCTCGATTTTTTTAAAGGCCTTGTATTTAGTGCATACAAGTGACAGATTACCCACTTGTCAATGTACCTTCTGTCTAGGTAGATAGTGCTGACATGGCAATTCTTAAAATAATGCTTCTTGATAAGTTATCTTTCACACTATTTACACATGCACACTGCTTATGTCTTTACTATGACATTCTAGCTATCACTTAGTACTGGGTGCATTGTAACCATCAAATATTGAACTATTGTATATATAACATCAATAGACAATCAGTATTCCTTAATGCATTTGAATCTCTTAAAACATTTTGATAAGTCAGATAATACAAGCTCATATGTTACATACATTTTTAAACTGATTCTTTGAATTATATAAAACATAACATATTCTACTGTGTGAGGCACCTGGTGAGTTCAACAAGTACAATGTCATTCGTCACCCAATGACTCCTGTTGAGGTCACAGTGAGATTTGTTCTTTGTAAATGGAGAGGTCAAGAACACATTACAGAAGAATATGTAGAGCCAGCAAACAAAACATAGACTACATGGGTAAAACGTTTCTTGATTTTACAAGATTTAAATCAGGAAATACTGTATATGTGTTGTAGTATATGCTGCCATCTATTTAATTACACCAAAGTACAGCAATTTGAAAAGACGTTTAAGGTCTGAATTGTTCTCCCTGAATTAAGGGTATTTAGAATCAGAGTGATTCTAAACAATGGGCCATAAAAAGTAAAATAATTTCAGACCTATGGCCTTTGGCGATTTCAATTTTGTTCTCTTGCAAAAATAGCTCATTGGTACCTGAATATCAATAACTGAGAGGAAAAATTTCTGTTAAGAAGCATAAAGCAAATTCTTCCCCAAGTTGGTACCTTTTGTCATGTAGGTTATATGCGGTCAGAATGATATATTTCTGGTTTATTGATTGTGTAGCTTTCTCGGAGTAAACCATTTTCTCCCAAAAAGGGATGTCTCCATTCTCATGATTTTTTTCTCAGTAATGACCTTCAGCTATGTGTCATAGAAGAATTGCATTACTGTAACCTATAAGTGCATATGAAAAGTGCAACATCACATCTCTCCCAGTAACGAAAAAATATTCAAGTACAAATACTGATATCAATAATAGCACTTTTTTGTGACTAGATGAAACTAATTTGAGTGAAACAACTCCACACATTATTGTATTTCCTCCACCTCCATATGTAATCCACCACCCCTTTAGGGTCCACATCCACCCTCAAATATGGACCCCTCACTATATGAGAGGGTCACATGTGCTTATAAGTATAAAGCCTCTCAAATACTCTGAAAAGTCATATGCACAATTTAATCATATATAATGCAAAACAAATTCATTAAAATAATATAAAATCACAGAAAACCACTAATGATAAAAATGCACACATCACTCTTGAATGCGCTTGTTCATCCACTATACTCGTCCCAACATATAGGTGCTCATACATGAAGTTTAAAAGTGTTGGCTTTAAAGAATTGCTAGATTGCAAACAGTGGTGGAGAAGTCATTATATACTGACTTCTTCACTATATA
>NW_017307117.1:699122-727193 GCF_000935625.1 Nanorana parkeri
ATATATATATATATATATATACACATTTGGGGGATATTATTATTACTGGGTGTAGATAAACACAAGTTGTAGTATAGGTGTGTAAAACAGCCTGTTCATAGCAGAAGTGCTTATAGACACTCTTACCTTAACGTATTGGTTTACAAAAATTTAAAAACACATACCTAACGTAATACAGTTTTGTTTTACCCACCCTTCTGGGCCTACACGCATTTATTGGGTGCCTCTGCAGCAACCAGGCTGTTTTGCACACCCATATTACTTCTTCTACCCTGATGCCCCCTATTGGATTAAGGATGAGGTCTGTCTGAGCATCAAACATGTCCACAGACTGACCGAACAATTTGTGTGTAGACAAAGGTTTCTCCACATGGTGTAATGCAACTTCCCCAGGTGTTCTGTAAGGTACATAGTACTTGTAGCATTAGTATACCATAAACGGCCCTTCTGTTCATCATTGTCATGTTCCTTTTTCTGTTTTCTCCCACTTCCCATTTTTTTGAGAGAAACAAACACTACAAAGACACATGTTGTAAGTATACAGTACAGAAGCTTGTGTATATTAATATATACAGCATCTGTAACTGCAGCAACATTCGTTATAAATGCGCTGATGGTTAACCAAAGGCTTTCAGAATAATAGCCTGCTGAGCTTTAGGTTGCAGTTGCACTTGGGGAATCCTCAGCTTATCTTAGCTTAAATAAAACATCAATGTACTTTTTTGGGCTTTTTGCAAAACTGTGCACAGAAAATTATCATTCTCTTGTTTGGTTAAGGCAACTGATGTTTGCACTGTAGACCAAACAACAGAAACAGTGCAAACATAGGGGGCAGGACTTAGAGCTGGACAATCTTTCATTTCTCAGTTGTAAAAATCCCCTGTCATGGGTATATTATTAGTTATAAGCTGATTATTCTGCTTACTATTTGAACCTTTTGGAGTATCAGGCAGCGGTGTACTACCATCATAGACCCTGCACAACCCACCATAGACCTTGCACAGCCCACCTGAGTCCCTCCAGACCCCACCATAGACCCCGCAGAGCCCACCATAGACCCCGCAGAGCCCACCATAGATCCCGCAGAGCCCACCATAGACCCCGCACAGCCCACCAAAGACCCCACACAGCCCACCATAGATGCTGCACAGAGACTCTCAGGTGAGCTGTGCAGGATCTATGGTGGGCTGTGCAGGGTCCCTTTCCCTGCCCACAAGCTGTTCCTCTTACCTGCAGCTCCCCAACCTGCCTCCAGGACATGCAGCTACTTCCTCCAGCCTAGAGCCACTCGCAGCTTCTTCCTCCAGCCTGGAGCCACCCACAGCTTCCTCTTCCAGCCTGAAGCCACCAGCAGCTTCTTCTTTCAGCCTGGAACCGCTCAAAGCTTCTTCCTCCAGCCTGGAGCCACATGCAGCTTCTTCCAGGCTGGAGCGGCTCAAAGCTTCTTCCTCCTGCCTCGAGCCGCCAAAAGCCTCCACCAGCCGGCCCGCATCTCCCTTGGCCCCGCCTCCTCTTTCACCCGGCATCTCGCTGCCAGGCCCCACCAGCAGTGATGGTCACTGCTGGGCAGATTTGCATTGTATATGTCTATGTAAAGTTGAAGTAGGAGATTAATTACACTCATGTTTTTAAATCATAATGTTTAATACATTTAAATCATAATGTTTAACTTAAATGTGATATATTTAAGTATAAAATAGTGATTTTTGCTTCTACGTGTCTAAAATCGCTCTAAAAATAATGGACAATAATATACAACCATGCATTTCTTTAGTGTAATATACTGTAGATGTGGTAGGCAGCCCGTTTCACCTCATGTGTTACATCACATCAGGGGAGGGCTAAATAAATAAAAAAAGACAATGAAGATAAATACATCAACCTAACAAAATACATTTAATTTTTATTTAATTTTGTTTGCACAGAATTGCTTTACATTTTGTATGAAAATTCCTTTGAAGATCAGTGATGACAAATTTCTTATTTATAAGAAAAAAGGCCTGTGTCAATGGGCTTGTGTTGATAGCATGCTTTGACATCAGTTTGGGACTCTTCTGAGATCATTCAGGACTCATTATTAGGTGAATTTGATCTGCAGTTGACCCCCTTCTAACTTGCCTTGGACCTGTTTCAAGCGGGTTTTGCATTCCCTTAGACTTATATGAGTGATACAAGTGATACAAACAAAATGCCATTAAAACAAGTTGTAAAACATGTCCTGAACCAGTTGATATATTTGTGCTAACTTTTACTGAAAAAGTGATACCGCACATTGTAGAGCATCTGAAAATGTATACCATTTGAAAGTAGAACTTGGACCCATGCTAGAGTCATAAATAGAGGTATCAGCAGTACAGTGTACTCCCGATCTAAGTGCAGTCATTACTTAATTTACTAATGTTTTATAAATACCGCCCTGCATCAAACAATTGATTTTTTTAAATTAAAATGTCACTACCTTAGGCCCTATTCACACCGAATCTGTTAGTATCTGTAAGCATCCGATTTTCAATGGATGCCAATAGATGTCAATGGAAGTTAACCCAAAAAATGTGTGGGTGTGAATGAACCAGTTCACACCTCTGCGTTGCATTGCAGTGCGCAGAAAAAATGCAGAGCATGCTCTACATTTTTCAGTGCAACGTAATGCAAAGTCAAATGGAATGTCAATGGAACGGAATGCAAGTTAAAAAAAAAATATACATAGAAATGTGTCCACTCAAGACACGGTAATTAAAATAAAGATAATAAAAAAAAAAAAGCAATGCAATAGAATCAAATGCAACGGACGTCAATGGAGGTTGACATTGAAAGTCAATAGACCTCCGTTGACTTATGTTTTCGGTCTGGTAACACCAGATGCTTAATATCTGAAAATTGAAAAGGAGTTGTCATGTCTGTGAGATTGAGGTCATCATAATAAAGACCTAATCATGAATTAAATACTCATGTACACTAATGTACATTCTGACACAAACCCTATTCATATATCAGTGTTTTCATATGTTGTTATTTTCTGCAATGTATATATTGTGACCAAATTGAAAAGTGTGTCATGAATGCATTTTTCTTTTTGTTTAGAATGGGTCTATGAACTCATATACACTGTAAACTCTGTATTATTAACTATGCACTGATGATGACACATTTTGTTTTGTTTAGGCACAGACTGCTAATTTAGTGCTTGAAGATGGTACAAAAATCAAAGGATACTCTTTTGGGCACCCCGCATCAGTTGCCGGTGAAGTCATCTTTAACACTGGATTGGGCGGGTGAGTTAAACCTAAAATTCTGACTTTTAATAAAATAATTGTTTCAAATACTTTAAACTGGAACTGACCATACTAAAACCTACATTTCTGCTTAGTCTAAGAGATTATTTTTTTCCATCATACAAAAAGGCAAACAGTTTTGTCTTAATTTTGATTTATTCTAGATCATTTCATATTTTTTAAATATTTAGATCCCAGTTATAAACAGAGTATCATAAGAAAGATTTGACCATCTTACCCATATTATGGTTGTTCTTCCTTCAATTGGAGGATGTTGATCATTTGATAAATGCTTTATAAACAGACTGATCTGCAGGTTTGCATGTAGATGGCAGTTCTATTAGGACCTATGCAGATAAGAAGCGCCTGTGCGGTACTTTAATGGTTAGTTAGCATGGAGAGATGAAGGAGATGGTTGTAAGGTTTGAAAAAGAACAATAGTTTTTTTAATTGAAATTTTGCAGAAGGGTACGAAGAGGTGCAGGTACACCATACAACTGACCTGTGTTTTTGTGCTTTTTTAGTGCTTTGAAAGCAGGGATATATAATCCTAACTGAACATAATTTACTTTAATAGAGCATGGTATATTATAGTGATCTCCAGCAGCCTCCTTGCAACCACTTCCTGTCTACATGCATGCACTCTACAACCATTGCAAGTTATTTCTCAGGCTGTATTTTGTCATAATGACAACTATGGCCAATGCCTGAGCAATGTCCTTTTGCATGGCCACTCATATTGTCTAATGGGAGACTGTGTGATAGGTTGACAAAGCAGAAGACCAATTGGGAGTCAGCGTAAGGTACAGGGAAGTTGTCACCCTTGGTGCCGGAACAAGAACCTCCATGGCAAAGGCATCAGGTATTATTTTAATGAGAAATTATAACATGACAGGTTATGGTGAGGTAGGCAAAAGGAGCCAAAGAGCCTTCCACTGAAAAGCATTGAGAAACTAATCTTCTGCAGGAAGAAGGGATGGGGCAGAGACTGCGGTTGAACCCTCTTTGTGGGTTCTACTCTGAGTGAGGAATCTCTGCAGTGGGAACTTGAGATTGTATATTCTGGCGATACAGTGGGAGAACTGTGCATCTGTGCTTGGGGTGTGATAGTTTTGCATAGCATAGTTTTGCATAGAGTGGGGAGAGGTTATATCTAGTTTTTATTGCTGTCTTTGTCCCTGTTGGGAAGATTCACTACTCTCTTGTTTTGCTGAGCATTGTTACTGAGAAAGAAAGTAAGTTGTAGAGTTGTTCCTAGAACAGGAGGTAAATTTAACTCTTCCAATGGGGACACCTACTCTGGGAACAACTCTCTAAGAGGGGATTTCCTTTAGCATATTGTTATTCCTATGGGACAGGGAGAGAAAACAAATAACCCCAATGGTACATAAACAGAAAACTATAAGCTGGCAGCAGTTTAACCATTCCCTACTCTATCCAAAACGAAAGAAATGTTTTGCCCACACATACACGTTAGAGATGCTCTTTGCTGCTACATTCAAGACTGGAGGCAAAATTTCCCAGTGATAAAGTGAAAGCAGAACATATGCATGATATCATATAGGAGGTATGTAAGCTGCAGACTTAAAAAATATTGAAAATTACTTTTATAATTACGTTAACATATTGCAGTTTATATGGTATTTTAGTGATTGGCGTTATTTATACTGCAGGCAGGAATTTTTTCTTGAGCACTTTGTTCTTGGACCATCCAGAACAAAGTACAGCACAATTATACTGCATTTCCCGAGTTCAGATGGTCAATTAACCACATTACAACTCCATTTTTAGAAATGTGCTTTATTTCCTAGAGAGATTGCAGGTTTCTTTACTTTTCTACCTTGTGTCTCCAGATATGTAGAAGCTGTAACAGATCCAGGCTATCGTGGTCAGATTCTCACACTTACTAACCCAATAATTGGAAATGGCGGTGCACCCGACACCAAGGCCCGAGATGCGTATGGCCTCATGAAATACATTGAGTCTGAGAATATTCAGGTAAAAGGCCACCACATTTTTTTCCCAATTCTGAGTACTCTAACTCCTGTGAACTTTCTCTATCATTATTTGTATTGGCCCAGTGCCCAGGATAAAACCAATAATTGACACTCACTGTAAAAAAATACAGCTTGGACAATTTCCCGCTGTGATCATGCAAACTCTGCGTGACTCCTGTGTGCAGGAACTAACATGAGAACTTTGCACCAGATATGGTCAGTTGCAGTGTCAGCTTTATGGATGACCCATAGAAACAATTTACATATTAGTACTGACTAGAAGGACTATACTCTTTGCAAGGGCAGTATTTAGACATCATGTACGCCTTAATAGAGATGCCGCTTCACTCTTTGTGTCATGAGATTTTTAAGGAAAATTTGTATATGGCTTTCTGAACACTTTTATGAGATGTATTGCAAAGTGCAGGCCCAGCTTATGTCATTATAAAGACCATTGTGGCAACCACACTGCAATATAATTGTAAACACTATAAAACGCCCATTATGGGTTGTTTGCTGCTACTGTATATCTCTATTATTTTGAATATGCTATTAATACCAGAATAAAATTAATAATGCCTTAGCAATGTGTTACCAGCGATTACTGAGTTTTCTCATTTTTTAAATCTATTTAGCTATCTGGTCTGCTGGTGCTCGATTACAGTCATGAGCACAGTCACTGGGGGGCAGTCAAGTCGCTATCTGAATGGCTGCATGAAGAAAAGGTTTGTATCAGATCATTCTGAGGTTTGCAGGAGGGAAAAAAAAAAGAACACATGTCTTATACAGATTAGAAACATCTATAACAGCCACACAAAATGCATGAGTGCTTTGTTTGAGATGTTAGGGATTTTTCATTGTAAGGGTATTCATTTTGTGTTCGTTAAATAATTCTTTATTACACTTGGTACCAAATACACATTTCTTTAAAATGTATTATAAGTCACATTTTCTAAAAATAAGGGGCTTATTCATCATTACAGTAGAACTATCATCTTCCATTGAAGAAATATGTACTTCACCAATTAAATAAAAGTTCATCTACCCTTAAAGCTTTCTTTTAACCCCCTGCATAGTCCCACAAATACCTCCTGATCCTGCCACTGAAGGCCACCTAATGCAGCTTCCTGTGATGAGGTGAAAACAATGCTGCACTGCTCCTGAATTTAGAGCAGAGTTGAAACTGTGCCAGCTTGCACTACAGTGGGATGAAAAAATGTTGCAGGGGATGTGGCTATCAACATTGTCACTGTCGATTCACGAGCTTGTCGCTTATAGTCTGTAGTTTGTCAATCAGAACTTGGCTACACCTAGTCCTGTCCACTAATTTCAGGACTGACAGCACCGTTTCTGTTGCTGAAGTCCTCCCGCTGTGAGCTGCAGTGTCTGGGAGAGGGAGCATGTGAGATACAAATGAAGGAGGATTTGGCTCAGTCAGGGGAGGCAAAGGAAGTGTTTTTGTTTATTTCCTGAGGCTTGTGCATTACATAGTATCTGAATTTGGTACTTGTTTAGACTATCATATAGGCGCCTCTAGTTGTGTGTTAAAGGATAGTGCGTGGAGCCATGCAAATGATCCCTTTTATGTTCCAGTGACAAACTGTGCATCCATAACAAATGATACAGCCTAATCTTATAGAGACATTTTTTCCAGCAGTTTTACACATCATTATCATTATCTGGGTTTCTAAAACGTGAGATTTGGAAAGCAAAAAGAGAGCAGATTTAGTCAGGCTTAATAGAAGCATATAGCCGTCCACTAAGTCACTGAGCATTGCAGCCTTCTCAAAACAGAAGGTTTTTAGATGTCAGTTGCCTGTGAGTACTCTCTATTGGTGAGCTAAGAGTAAATACGCAGCTTCAACAATGCTGGCATCAGGTGGAGTTTATTTTTGCAATAGGCAACTTGTACAACATTGCCATCTTGTGGATAGTCTTTATTTGTGCAGCACATTTCATAACTGCGAGGAACAGAACAAAGTTACCGGGATCGAAGGTTTTTTTTTAAATTTATTATCAGCGTTGTTAAAAATCTGTTTCCCATCATCAGTGAAAAACAAAGTACAATCAGCCTATATACATATTGTCGCAATATACTAATTTAGAATAGGACCACTAAATCCAGAAAATATTTTGTGGAATAGGGTTGTTGCAATGGAAGCCAATTACTCTTTGTCTACAACCTCCTGTAATGAAACTCTAGCACTGCATATATACTATGCACTTATTGCAAGCATTGTTTGTCCTGCCATGAAATAATGAACAATAAGAAGTAACATTCAATTTTAGTTCACTGTGTTTTGGTCCATGCACTTGTACCTGTGCACTAACTGCTCAACTCCTAGCAATTATGTCAAGCCCTTATGCCTGGTAATGGAGCAAAATATTAGTTGTATAACTAACAACACAACAGACACAGAGGAAAATGTATAAATGTTCTAAATGGTTTTGTTTACTGTTTTCCTCCTTTTCCCATTTTGAAAGTTAATCTATTTAAAAAAACATTATTTAAAGGCAGAGTTTAGTGTTTTTATTCATTTGCTCTCTACTTTTAGATCCCACCATTTTGTAACAATTTTTCACATTTGGTTAAAATGTGTTTACAGTAATTCATAAACTAGAAAAGTTGAAATTGCAAACAACAACAATGGGATATGTAATTACTTATAATATTTTCCAGTCCTTCTCCTGATATAAGAGAATGCTGTGTTTGTTCTGGTCTACATATTTTTTCTCTACTTTTTCCACATATTAGCCAGTATTGCTGTCACAGTCCATTTTATTAAAACATTAGTTTCTGGTACCAGGAAGGTTATTCTATATTTCCATAAGATCGAATGATAAATCCTTATTAGTTTTAACCCATATTTTTCCTTATTAGGTTCCTGCACTGTGTGGGATTGATACCAGAATGCTTGCAAAAAAGATCAGAGATAAGGTACTCATACTTTTCTATATTAATAAAAGGATATTAGTATGTTTTACTGAAGAACACCAGTAGCAATCATATTTAGACATAAATATGTTTATAACATTTTGCTATTCTCAGCCACAGATTGATGTTTTGAAAAGAAAATCTCAGTTTATCACTTATAGAACCATTTTTTAAATTAGGTAATATTCTTTGTACAAATCACTAATTTTGCCAATTGCAAGTGGGAAAGGTACAAACAATTTGTGAGTATTGAAAATGCATAATAAAATGTGCTAACTGTAATAAGAGAAAACAATAGGAATGATGTGCCTTGCTCAACGTTAGTGGTATTCCAGAAATCTTGGTGGCAACATAAGGCTGCAAAAATACTTTTTTTCGACCGAATATGGAGAAATAGTGACGTGGGATTGCAGTTATAACTATATTAATGCATATCGCAGGAATAATCTGCTCTATTGGCTAGGGCTGGAAAATGACAAAAGAGCTTATCATGGCTTTCTGAAGAGGTCTTGTCTTTCAACAGAACATTGATAAGAGACCAGACCCTAGTCGGTTTAGTTAAATCAAACCTTTCAGCCACTTTAAACATTTAATTCTAAAAATTCTTCTTAACAGCAGGTATCACTGGGTGTCTGCTGTTACAATTATCAGAAATCAATGTTGTGTGTGCTTCTTTGATTTAGTTTAAATTTCTTACACGGGGGCCCTGACTTCATGGCTAGGTCCTCCCTGACTTTCAACCTCTTCCCACTCCACATTTAATTAGAACACTTTAAGGACTAGTAAGGGCACTGCTATTGGGAAGGGTTATAGGTAGGAGCCAGGGCTAATTCCATATGGAATGCCGAGCCCTTAGTAACAAAATGAAACTAGATCAGAGATGTGCACACAAGGTATTTAATTAGTGGTAATTAGAGGCACTTTGTATCAGATGAGTTTAAGCAAGATGTTTACTTTTAAATGTTTAAATGGTTGACAGGTTAACATGAACTGGTAAAGTAGTAAATGAGAAGTTTCTGGTGTAGCGTGCATTGAATATATCATCAAGGGCATATTTAGCACCAATGGGCGTACGTGAGTGTGGTGGAATGTGACTGGTAATTTAACTTACGTGGGGATATGTGCCAAACAGAACCATAGAAAAGTTATCTTTCAGGAAGAGGTTTTGTGCTAGGAAAGTGGAGGTGGTCGTACAGAGAGTATTCGATTGAACTGGTATTTCAAGAAATAATAAGTTATTTTTCAAAGTGCACTTTCAAAGTGCCCCCCTCCCCTGACCTAAGAAATCCGACCCTTCCCCTCCACAGATGCATGGTTACCAAGATCTGATGTCCACGGCCTCCTGTCTTTGTTGACATCCCACACCGCAAGTGCTCTCTCTCTTAGCCACCCCTGCACAGAAGAGCCCCAATACAAGTCTGTGGGGCTCATCTCCTTTCCAGAAGACCGAGGTAGATGATAGAGGTCTATTGGTCTGTACTGTTAGTTACATCAAAGAGTAAGAGAGAGACTTGCAGCACAGAATTTAAGCAATCCATGGAGGCCATGGACATTAGATCAAAGTAAGTATGCATCTGCTGAGGGTGGGAAGGGGGGAATCTGTTAGGTCAGGGGATGGGGGTAAAAAAGTGCACTTATTCTAGTCCCATAACATACCAATTACCAGTAAAGTGTAACTAAGGGGAAAAAATATTTTTAGTTTTGAATACAGAAGAGAATGCTAAAACTCCTGCCTAATAGGGGATCAACTACTGTTCTATGACAGGAAGTTAAGTGAAAATCTCTTCAAGGGGACGTCCAGACAGAAAAAGACAGTTTTATTTCTACCAACCCCTACTCTATCCAAGTAAAAAAAACAACAACTCTGCAGTGATGTAGGGACTTAAGGCTAGAATCCCAGAATGTGAAAGGGGACACAAGCACCCAACACTCCTGAAAGTGGAGAATGCTGCAGTGCTTGAACTAAGAGAAGAGGCTGCAGTGCTTGAACTAAGAGAAGATAGGAGCTACAGGCTGCCGAAGAGGTAAGTGTACGTTCTCTTCTGTTGCAGGAAATGGCTTTGGGAATTGTTTGGGGGTGACAAAGTTGCTTTTAGCAAAATACAAAACCACCATCCCTTTGATGCATTCTCACTGTACACTACTCCTGGAGTACTCCCACCCAGAGAATGGCACCTCCATTAAGCAGCATCACAAGGAGGTGCTAATTTTCCAAACTCAACACACTTTTATTAAATGGTTCAAAACAACATTCCGCCTTTAAGCTGAACTCAAGGTAGATATTTAACAAATAGATTCAGTTATGCAGTTAATTAAAGAATCAATATATGTATTTTTGAATGTTACTATTGTCATTGCCTTATGTCAGCCTCATGTAATCCCCTGTACAGTAGCACTAAGACTGGGAGAGGGAGGGGCAGAACTAGCAGTCTATCAGGTACCACTACAGTGCACATGCATATGCACGATAAATAGTCTTGCAAAAAAAGTCTGCATATATTGGAAAATGTGTATCTGAAAGTAAATGTTGCTGTTTTTTCTTCACCTTTAAATAAAATAAGTGGAAAATTGCAAATAGCTGCTTTATAAGATAAGTGAGATTCTCGGAGATTATATTTCCTAGAGCAAAATGCCAAACTATCAGTCTTTTAACCTTTACAAATTGGGCCCTAAATATATATCTTACATTTTCTTTAAAAAAAAAAAGTCTATTACATTGTTTTATAATTCATGTCCCAAGGTGATAATAGAATGCTTTGCAAACATTGCTTTTCATTTTTATGCTGAGAAAATAATTAAACTCGTTAGCTTATCTGCAGTTTCACGTGTTAACTGTTTTCCAGAGAGCTGCAATATTAAATTTAATAAAATAACACTAACCTTGGACTCCTGCTGTTCTATTGTATGCTAATGCCTTTCCAAGCAGTATTGGTAACTGACAGCTGCTATAACCTATTTCTCAAATTAAAGAACCCAATGTTTCTAAAATATGCAAATCAAGTTACCCCTTCAGATGAAAGAAGCTTGCATGTATGAAGATTCGGCAATATTGTCTACCTGTAAGAATATCAGGGTGCACAAACACCTGTAACAATGGGATGCGATTAAAGGGAATCTGTAGTGGGGTTTACATATTTCTTTCCTAGTGTGGATAATTGTTTTATATTTTCATTTTTCTTAGGCTGGTAAATATAAAATGCAGTTTATTCTCCTTTTGGGTCAGCAGGTGGAGCTTTAGACTTCTTTTCACTTGTTTACTTGGGTCTTCTTTTCTCCTTTGTTGTAAAAAGTATGTGGTTTGCTGAGCTCAATAGCGCAAGCTAAAACTGACCTACTCGTACTCGAAGGTACTCTGTGCTCTGAAGGTACTCTGAAATCTGAAAGTACTTAACCTTTTTGGTTTCCCATAAATAGACCCTGTCACTAACATGCAAAATTGCAGGTAAAAGCATAGAAAAATCAAGTAATTTAAATTCTTACCTTTCCTTTTTATCCACTTGCAATGTGCTTCTAACTAAATTTGACTACTCCAGAAAAAATCAGTTCCCTAGCGCAGTCCTCTCTCTCCTTGCACGTCATAGGGCTCTTCTCTTCCAGGAGTGTCTAATTACTGTCTGTGCTGGTCAAGCTCCTATGCCCCTCCTCTCACATCTCTACTAACCTTTTATATAGCTGCAAGGGGAGGAGCAAAGTAGAATACTATAGAGTGTCACTTGAGTTTCAGCTCTGAGTCTGCCTAAAAATGTTCAAAACAATATTAGGAGTGCATATTACTTCAGCCACCATAAGTGTTTTAGGGTTTTCAGTACAGGTAACATCTGCATATGCTCAGCTTGAATTGTCCAGCATTATGACAGGCTTTTTTAAAAAGATATCTGCAAAAAGAACTTCTGCAGGTGTAATTGTATGGCGTCTGCACTCTTTTTTTCTACATGTTTTAGGATTTTGCATCAATACAAAGCGATCAAGTTCTAAGCTGTACTCCTCACACTGGTGCTAGTAGTGACAGCAATAGATGGCGCCATGCATTATAATCATAAGTTGAAGAGAAGTCAACAGCAACCCACTGAAAGTGAAATAACCAGCTTGGATTTACTAACTCATGTGATGCATTGTGAAGAAATCCAAGCTGGCTATTTCACTTTCAATGGAGTGCTGGTGACTTCTCTTCAATTTAGGATTTTGTATCAGGTACAGAATGTCT
The DNA here is from genome assembly GCF_000935625.1 of Nanorana parkeri. Taxonomy (NCBI): domain Eukaryota; kingdom Metazoa; phylum Chordata; class Amphibia; order Anura; family Dicroglossidae; genus Nanorana; species Nanorana parkeri. The sequence continues at coordinate 711,531 of NW_017307117.1, forward strand.
TGGGGTTCCATATTTGTCTTGTAATAATAATCATCCCAACCAATGGGCACCTTTATTCATAACCATTTTTTCCTATTAAATGTGACTGAATTCTTTTTTTTTATATAGGGAACTGTACTGGGTAAAATCGAATTTGAAGGGCAGCCAGTGGAATTTGTTGACCCAAACAAAAGAAACCTGATCGCAGAAGTGTCTACAAAGGTAAAAAACATTTTCAGCTTCATAAATCATGATCCATAACTATTCTATGCTTGGTATTATTGGAATAGTCTTGATTTTCATTCTAATCTACAATAATCACGAATTTAAGATATGCAACCAAATGTTGACAAATCTGATATTGGGGAGCAAGTCAGTGAAATAATTAAAATATTAGTCACTAGTTAAAAATGATAACAATTTATGTAGTGTGAAGTTTCATTTATATTACACAAGCAAAAGTGTGACCAAAGAAGGACTTATGTGAGCACAATCTGCTGTCTGGTTAGTCTGAGCAGAAACCACAGTTGCAGGATATGTACTGTACAGTAGGGGAACCACAGTGCAGAGAGTGCAGCAATGTGGAGTGTATAATATACAGCACAGTGCAGAAAGTATATATATATATTTACTAAATTAAAATTTCCTTCTATGTATTTCCTACTATACCCAGAAAGAAATTCATGTTTTCTGTTCCACTCATGTGTTCCTTCCTTTCATAACCATGATTGACATCATGCTTTTGCCAGGATTGCGATTCTTGAACTTAGCTCCAAACAGGGGGGACGCACTACCCAATCAGTCAACCAGCAGTATGGTATCCGATTATGTAATTTGCTAGAGTATACTGTACTGCTACCGGCTTCCAAAATTGCAGCTCTCCAGGTATCATAGGAACTGAATTATATCCTTTCAGGAGTAACCAGTAATGACATTTTGAGAGAAAAAGGCAGTTTCACACACAGGAAAGATTCAAACTGGCCTGGACAAGATGACTATTACAGACATATTAAAGTCCAACCCTGGGCAAAAAAAAAAAAGTTACATCTGTGACTTCCAGCACTTAGGTCCAATATGGTTTTAAAAAAAAATCTCAACTGAATCTGCTGTCAATGTGATCTCCGGTGTGCATCTCCTGGTAGCAGCAAATGATAGTCTAAAGCTACTCTCTGTTTTTTTTACTGGTCTGGCTGAACAGTCTTGTGTTAAACGCTTTGCATTTTTCCATCACTCCTTATGCTGCAGGACCCTGTCTACAAAGCAGAAAAAAGACCTAGGACTTGGCCTGCCACATGACCATATTTTGCGGCTTTTAGATTAAAATATATAGACTGGGTACAGGGAGATGGAGTGGGAGTGGGAAGGGTTTTTTCCTCCCTGAAGGTGAGCTGTAAGTATTTTGTACATAAGGACCTTGGAAGATTTCAGACATTCAAAAAGGAATTTACTAAATGACTAATTTATAATATATTTAATTTTTACCGGCAGTCTGGACTACAAAGTCCAGACAGGGTAATAGACACGGACTTAGACACTATAACATTACAGGAGGACCTGGATAAAATAGGGGAGTGGGCATTAATGTGGCAGATGAGGTTTAATGTCGATAAATGCAAAGTAATGCACTTTGGAATTAAAAATAAACAAATGGGTTATACAATTATGGGTATGCCGCTGGGGAAGTCAGAAATGGAGAAGGATTTGGGGGTCATTGTAGACCACAAACTGAAAGGTAGTTTGCAGTGCCAGGCTGCTGTAAACAAAGCTAGCAGGGTCTTGTCCTGTATTAAAAAGGGGATGTATTGCAGGGACAAGTCTATAATTTTGCCACTTTATAGATCATTGGTTCGACCTCATCTGGAGTACGCGGTCCAGTTCTGGTCACCAGTACTAAGAAAAGATGTCCTTGAGTTGGAAAAAGTCCAGCGAAGGGCAACCAAACTAATTAGGGGTATGGAGGACCAGAGCTACGAGACGAGGCTACTAAATTTAAACATGTTCACATTAGAGGTGAGGAGATTAAGGGGGGATATGATTTCCATGTACAAAATGTTTAATGGTGGTAGCAACATTAGCGATAAACTGTTTAAAATTAACTCCGTTACAAAAACTAGAGGCCATCACCTAAAATTGATGGAAAAAAAATTCCAGCACAAGGGGCGAAGGGGGTTCTTCACAGTAAGATCAGTTAGGGTCTGGAACTCACTGCCACAGGCGGTGATTTCAGCAAATAATGTGGAATTGTTCAAGAAACTTTTGGACGATTTCTTAAGGGACCGTAATATACAGGGGTACGGGTACTCCTAGAATGAGATCCTAATAGGTTGGACTTGATGGACTAATGTCTTTATTCAACCTCAAATACTATGTAACTATGTAAAGTCAAATATTGTGCAATTTCAGGACATCATGTAATTACCCTAAAATCTTCTTGAGCTTAGCATCTCGAAAAATAGCAAATTCATATAGTTAGTATGCATTGTCCTGCCTTGGGCTGTATTGAAGACAACCCATTCAATCATCCCTGTTTTACAGTCACCTTAATAAAGGGCCCTGTTTTGTAATTTCATGGTTTATTAGGAAGGTTTGCTTTCTGAATGCATTAAGAGGCTGACACATTTTCACTTGATACTAGGCGCAACAGGAAGAATGTTCATAACTTAAGCTTGAAGGCTCTTAAAGCCATCTAGTAAAATAAACTTGACAATAATGAAATTTACCAGTGGCAATAATTAGCGGACGCAGTAATCTGTCTGCTTCAGTGATAAACAGCCGCTTAATATAAATCAGCGTGAGGTACATTTGTTTTCAGCAAGAGCCAAAAATTGATTTCTTAACATCTGCTTCTGCCTCTTTCACTAAAGTGCTGTTCATACCAATAAAACAGACTCAAAATATTTTAGCAGACGAAGTTTGGATGTAGAGATTATAAAATGTTTCCAGTTGATGTTCTAGGTGTCACACTTAATCAGAGGTTTCCTACAAGGCCTAATGGTCTGTTTAAATAGGAAATGCAGCAAAATGGAAATGGGCTAATTTTGATAAGACAAGAAATGATTCTCAAATCACTGTAACCCATAGCAACCAATTATAATCTTTATTTTGCCATTCAGGCTTGCCATAATATTATACACTGCATACTTGCACGTTATTGCAGACTTTCCCCTAGTTTATTCTCCTTCTGTAATGTTACGTCTGACTTCCTCATTGTGGCTCCATTGCCGATACGGCCATTCACTTCTGGTCTTCTTCCAGCCTACTGTTCTGAAGTGGTTCTCTTGGTTCATATAAACAATTATTTGACAGTTTCTACAGTAGAAATTCTGCTAGCTATTTGGCATCCCTTCTGTGCCATCTCAATGAACACACAGGGTATACCCAACATAATTAGAAGAGATCCTCTCTATTTCTGTGCTACTGTTTTGTGTCGTGGTCTGGCGATTGGAACTTTTCTGCCTTATTTTTGGAAAGGCTTTAAAGGATTTTTGTATTTTGCAAATTTTTCTAGACTCTTAGTAGGGTAAGAAGCTTTGACAGGGCTTCTTTCTTGGTTGCTCCAATATGAAAGTGAAGTGAGTTTTCACAAAGCAGAGGATTTGCTAAAAAGTTAACGGTGTCCATTCCTTTAGTTAATCAACCAGAAAAAAATTCTAAAACTAGTTAAGAATTATACCCATTTTAATTGGATCCTGTCTTGCTGGTGCTCTATGTGGAAAAAAACCCCAGTGTATGCATTACCATGGTCACATCAAAGGTAGCCCATAAAGTCCTTTTTGTTTACTTTCTAATCCTTAGGGTTAAACATGAATGGGGATTCAGGAACTATATTTAGATTATCGTCATGTGTTTAGGCATATATTAAATTAACTAAATTGGTTTCACACAAGAGCAAGAGCATGGAAGAGAAATGGAGATTTTTAAAAAGTCACTTTTTATGTTATTTTAGGAAGCCAAAGTATTTGGCAAAGGGAATTCTGTCAGAATTGTGGCAGTGGACTGTGGAGTAAAGCACAACATCATCCGTCAGTTGGTAAAGGTGAGTGTATTATATGCTGTGTTGAGTTGGATATTCCCTTTTTATTACATTTCCATTCTTCCTAGTGCCAATGGATCATATTGTCAAAGTTCATATAAATGTTCTACAACCATAACTCACCATAACTCACCATAAGAATGAATGAGAGTGCAGCGCACATGCATGAGGCCAGCGAGGAGGATTTTGACCATAAACTGTCCAATTTAGGCAGAGATGTCTTACTGGTTTATGGACAGATGAGTATAACATTTGAAGAGGGGGGGTGGGGGTGGATGGCGAGACTATAAAATAAGTTTGTGGTCAGAGTTACTTAGGCTTCCGAACCTACATGACCCCTACTGATACCAACCTGATGTGTGCCATGATTTTGTGGTCAGCGTGCCAAATAAGTGGGCACGCTCTAGTGAAGTGATAGAACCTGGGGAAGGGTGGGAGGGTCACGCGCGACCTCGCTGTGACGTGCCCTGAAGCTCCCTGTCTCCCTTCTTAAGGGGAGGAGAGCCGCCGCAACTCCTCCCACAAACACGGCCAAGATACCTTGGCCTATTACTTAACTGCACCAAAGGTTGCTGACCTGTTTTTAAAGGTAAAAGCTCTGGGGTTGTCCTCCCAATCCAGACTACCTTTCCTACTGAACCACTGCCCTGGAATAGTTATGCAGAACATAAATAGTAATGGGCCTGGGCTTGGTGCAAACCAGTTCACCTGCCACAACTCATTGGACTATATCGGTTACAGTTTTGGGGGGCTTGGGTGAATTCAGGTGAATTAGGTTCACACCAAGCCCAGGCTCATCACTAAATATGAATTCAGAATGTTCAGACTTCCCTGGCTGTATGCTTGTTCTAGGTCAGTGGCTCATAAGGTAATGTAGCCAGGATTGGAAGGGCAGCCTGCACATTTGAAAACAACATTTGAGTCAGCAATGGCAGTTTCCTTATTTTCATATTCACAGTTTTCCTTTAATCTGCATGCTATATTACTCATTGTATCACTATTCATTATACAGTATCAGAATGCACACAATCACAGGTCTTGTATAATAACAATGTCTACAGTTCCAGCATTTGAACTGGAACCCAGCACTGTCGAGGTTATCACCATAAAAAAAACAAGTTTTACTGGCAATCTGACCAAAGTGAAGGGTTAGAGATTTTTGAATGACACATTTTATACTGTGACCATGTTTGACCAGATGTATTATTTGCTATGGAGCAGGCCACAGGGGATGTTAATAGTAGGTTTGCAACACTATAGAAGCTTAGAATCACTGGTCTGACGCTTGTGTATGTGATTATAGACTCTGAAGTAGTGTGATTTCCACTAATACCTATTCTTTTACTACCATCTGTTGCCAAGTAATCCTAGTTATCATTTGGAAAAAAGGTTCACAAAAACTGAAAGGCTACAAAGGTTTATGGATTGCTAGTAACAGTGCATATTTTCTGGAGCCAAGAAAATGGACTTGTAAACAGGATCTTTTCACATACCATGCAACAGTGTGCATTTGTAGATTAGAAAATGTAATCCAACCAGAAACTGGCCGCTATGGGAAACTGTACAATTTTATCTGCACTTTATATAAATCAATACCCATGAATGCCATTAGCAATGAGATTGTCTTTTATTTTATTTTTATTTTGTTTAGAGATGCAGTTAATGTAAAAGAGATTAGCTTGTAAACAGTTGCTTCAATGTATGTTTTTTTTTTTTCAGCATGTGATCTTTATTAAGATTTTTTTTTTGCGTTAAACAAACAGGTCAATCCACAGTAAGATAAATGGAATCATAGATACAGGAATAATAACAATAACTGGAGACAACCAATTAACTGTAAAGTCATAACAGTGTCAAACAGGTTTACAATAATTTCACAAGAATTATAGCGTAGGCGGCAGGCGGGGCGAGGAACACAATAAAGGGTTGGACTGGCAGATTACAGATGGTATAGATGCAGTATTGGTGCTTGGGTCATATGATGGAGCGTTAAAGGACATCTAGTGCGCCCAAAGAGCCAGCGACCTTGGAGGTGAGATACCATTTTGTGTCTTGGAATAAGGAATCACCTCTTTAAGTCGTCCTGTGTCTAGTTCAGGCACTAGAAACGGGGTCCAAGTGCGGAAGAACTTTGCCGTCTGAGTTTGATTGAGGTGTGCGTCCAATTTATCCAGTGACAATAATTTGTGTAGTATGTCTTTCAAGGAAGTTAAAGAGGGGGGGAGGGAATGAGCCAATTTGTTAATATAGCCTTTTTTGCTGCTATCATACATAAGTGTTCCCAACGGGAGAGGTCTCGGAGGGTAGGCGTGGTTGCGGAGGTGGAGGCATGGAATAGGCAGAGCGCGGGTGTGAGTGACCTCTGGGAATCCGTAACGGAATTACTGTATGATAGGACACTGGACCAGAAGGACTGGATGCGGGTGCATAACCAGATCAGATGGTCTAAGTCTGGGGATGGAAGCTGACATTTGGGGCAGGAGGTCAACCAGTTTGGGGGGGGCGTTTTTGTAGTGGAAATTGAAAGCGTAGAATGCTCTATGGATCAGTTTAAACTGGATTTCTCGCCAGGATTCACAAATAATGGCTTTTCTGAGTGAGAGCCAACCATGTAGTAGCAGCTGCTCTGTGTCATCAAGTGGAGTCTGAAGGACTCACTTGGCGATATGTTTGTCAAGGGAGCAAGAGGACATAGAAAGCATAGAGGAACGTAGAGTGAGGCCAATGGAGGAGAGAGGCATTTTCTGTGAAGGAGAGGACAGAAGTCTTTGAAAGGGGGCAAGGGCAGGTATTGCCCCGGGAGGTGTTCACCTATGAATCGCGAGATTTGAGCGTATGGTAAAAAATGTTTGGCTGAGACACCGTAGGCGGTTTGCAATTCTGAAAAATGTTTACAATGACCTCTGGAATCTAGTAAGTCTTGGATGTTATTGATGCCTCTGGATCGCCTTTCTGAGAAGACCTTAGAGTCGTTCCCTTGAGGGAAGGCTGGTGTGGAAGTGAGAGGCATCAGAGGGGATATTACCCCAGGGAGCTTAAATAACTTTCTGATCTCCCTCCAGGCAATTACGGTGTCTCGCAAGAGAATATTACCTTTCAGGGGTGATGGCATTGCCTTGACAGGTGTATGCAGAATGCCTGTCGAGACCAGGGGGCCACTAAGCTGGTCTCTAGAGAGATATTCGTGAAATAGGAGGTGTCATGCAACCAATCTCTGATGTACCGAAATAAACTCGCCAGGTTATATGATTTAGTGTCAGGGAGGTTCGCTCCTAAGGACCCCGAGGGGAGTTGGAGTTTGTGTAATGCTATACGTGGGCGTTTACGTCTCCATATGAATTTTGAAAAAGCAGTATGTAATAAACTTGTGTTTGAGAAGGAGGGGGATCGTTTGCATGGGGTACAACAGTCTCACAAAGCTAATCATCTGAACCAAATTACATCTACCCAGCATAGAGAGGGGAAGGTCCCGCCAAGCATGCAGCTCCTGAGTAATTTTAGCGATCAGCGGATGATGGTTCAGATGGTAGAGATCAGTAGCTCTAGAAGAAATATGGACACCCAAGTAGATAATTGAACGTTTCTGGATCCGGACTGAGAACTCTGGAGGCCATGAGGTGGTATCTAGGGGGACGTGGGGCGATGACAGTAGGAGTTCGCTTTTGTGGAAGTTAATTTTTAGACCCGAAAAGGAGCCAAAATGGTGGATATGTGCTAGTACTAGGGGCACTTGGGAGGAAGGGTCGGAGAGGAGAAGAACTATGTCATCTGCGAATAGTGCAAGTTTAAGGTCATGAGATCCAGACCTGAATCCCGTAAACAATGGGGAAATGGCCAAGGATCTGGACAGAGGTTCTAGGGCTAAATTGAAGAGTAAGGGAGATAGTGGGCACCCCTGCCTAGTCCCCTTGTGTAAAGAAAAGGGTGCAATGTATGTTTTAAAGACTTGTTTATATGTAATGTTTGTAATTACATTAGTATATGGGGACAGCTACTGTATATCTGCTCATTACACACAGATTCTGTTTCTTGAAGTGCTACACAATGGCTGTGTTTCCTTTAATGCAAACCTGTGGATCCGCCTACACATTAAAAACAATGCACTTCCTATGTGGTTTATATCTTAATTCAGATGTTGTTAAAGGGACTCTCTGGGTTCACCTTAAATTCTATGGGGGCTCCATATAGCAAGCATCTCCAGATGCCTGCTCACATCCAAATATTGAGCACAGTATATGTTGTTGATCTATTGCTCTCCTTCATACTTTCCTATTGAAACTTAGGCAGCCCAATAATTTTTTGGTTTGTAAAATGGAACACCCAGGTTTTGAATAAACCCAGGTGTCCTAAACAAAAACCAATGATGTACACATAACTCCAGCCAAAACTTTACTTTCTAGTTTTGCATAGAGTGAAGAGAAGATCTTCTGTCACTATGTCAATGAATGCTCTCATTTATCCGGGTCATGGTATAGCTACTAGTAGTAAGTCACATTCAACTGGACTGTTCTGTACTGTTAAAGACATTATCATCAGTTTTAATGAGTGTCAGGAACATACCCTAGCATCTATATTCACACAGCTATCACCTATGTTGGATCATTTGTTTTTTGAGAGGTTGTTTTGTGGCCCGAATGAACAGATATTTGCATTACTCACTAAACTGCACTGCATATGCCTAGTTACTTTGCTTGTATTTGGATGTTGAGTCTTATGGATGTAGCTTCTGTTTCAATGTATTGCTTGACTTGGAAGACACAGGCATACAAGGTTTGTTAAAGTTCCTTCTGAGTTTTTCTGACACTCCAGCTGCATACAGGATTACTATCACTATTCTGGGGACTATGACATATGGGAAGACTATGACTATCTTACTCCATATGTTAGGTTTTTATTGCTGTCGATGTCTCTGTTTTGGAGCCTCTCTCTCTACCATTTTCTGTCCTGATTACCATTGTCGCCAGGGTAGAAAACAGGGAAAATCTATAATTTTACATCTGTCACTGGGCACATGAGGTGAGGGGAAATCTTCCATTGTGGAGTTCTGATCCAGATGGGATTCCTCACTTGAGGTGATTTCCACTGACTACTTGTTGTGACTTTGGGGCAGGGAGAGAAAGAAAATTTGCATTGTGGGAGCATCAACATGGGCACGGCAAAGATTCTAAACCTCCTCTACCCTATTCAAAGTTTAAAGCAAAGATTTCCAGTGCCATTATCACTGAAAATACATCATCCTTTCCCTGTAAGCCAAACTATCCTACATTCTTTATTATTTTATTCTTTACTCTGTTCTCCACATTTTACAGAGAGGTGAAACAGGGACTTATAATTCCCAGTGTAACAAATGTCTTATGCTGAAACATATTGTATACCCAACCATACAGCCACACAATCACAATGTAACAACTAATGGATGCTTTACAGCATTAACAAATGAAAATCACTTAGCTGCGTAACAGGGAAAGAGCTCTCCAAAAATACATTGTGATAGTGTCAGAAATGTTCCGTAACACTTAGTGAAGAAAAAAAGTGTTCATTTGACCTTGATCTGTTCAAAGTACTTGATAAAGAAAAACATCCACTTCAGCTCCCTATTAATGCATTTCATTTTCTTCTTGCAGCGAGGGGCAGAGGTAAACCTTGTCCCTTGGAATCATGACTTCTCTAAGATGGAATATGATGGTCTCCTAATTACAAGTGGCCCTGGAAACCCAGAGCTAGCAAAGCCTCTAATACAAAACCTCAGGAAGGTGAGTGAGCCCTGCACACAAGTATTTCAACCAATTTATCATATTTTGTACATGTGGAAAGCTGAATTTTATTTCTAATTAACCTCTAGGTCTTCCAGAGCGACCGCCCTGAGCCTGTGTTTGGTATCTGTAAGGGGAATGAAATTGCTGCTTTGGCAGCTGGTGGCAAGACATACAGGCTGCCTATGGCTAACAGGTAGGATGCTGAAGTAATAAAAGTGACTATATGAGGTTTACATTTAAATATTTGAGGTAAGTATCTTCATGAAGTAAATATTACAAAAATAAAAATTTGCTGCAAAGCACGTAAAAAAAACCATGCTAAATAACAGACATACATCAAATACATAAATGGAAATATGTACATGCATATAAATAATTTCCAATGGTGATTACAGCTAATTAACACCTGTCACTTTTATATTCTGAGAACATCTATATTGTGTCCTAATATAATTTTAATGAAAATGCAAAATATATTTACAGTAAATATTAGTATCAGAACATAACTAAGGGGTCTATTCACGAAGCAGTCGAAGGATCTAGCCGTAGCTTTGGCCGATCCTTCGGCTGGCTTCGGCCCCAGGACCCCTTCAGTTCAGTAGAAACGAAGTGCTGCTGTACGGGCAATTTAGTATAGCCTGTACAGCTCCTGAAGTCGGCCGGGCAGCTCAGTCGAGCCAAAGGCATATGCTTCGGCTCGACTGAGCTGAGGTGAAAGCCGAAGCTGGCCAGACAGCAGCAGAACCGCCCGCCTATAGAAAACAGTTGGGCGGAGATAGCTGTCACTGCTAGCTCCGCACAATCGTTTTCTATTTTTTTTTTCTTCTTTTGTAATTATTTTTCTGTTCAGCTCGGTCACTGCTGTTCGGCATCTCTAAGAATAGACTGAACAGCAGCGAGTAGCCTGTCTGAGGTTCGGCTTAGCCGATCCAGATGTTGGATCGGCTAAGTCGAACTCCTTCTGCACTTCGGGTCAGCCGAACATGCTGAGCATGTTCGGCCGACTCGAAGCCACACAAAGCCACCCGATGTAGGGCTGATTTCAGCCGATATACGGCTGAAATCAGCCTTACCAGCCTGAAGTGAATAGCCCAACAGCGTTCGGCTCACTTCGCTTCAGGTCGGTCGTTCACTCGGCTGCCTACGGCAGCTTAGTGAATAGACCCCTAAGTGATTCATTTAGTCGAGGGCAAGTAGTGATGTGTCAGAACCTGTCCAGAAGAGCTTCTAGATGAAACTGGTGGGAAAGTAATGTGCGCATTATTATACTACTCTTTGTTAAAGCTCAACTTCAGCCAATCATTTTTAGATATAAAAGAGTAAATATTTCTGCTAAGTTTTCTTTGCAGTTTTTGACTCTGCTATGAAGATTTTACCTTATTACCTGCCCATGTGATATCCTGGGCAGCAGGACATGGGCGAGGGGAGCGGTTGTAAAACATAGACAATAATAATAGGCTGACTGAGGATCTAAGGCTTTCCCATTTTACTTAAAAACAAAGCATATACTGTTTTTACAGTCTGTGTCCCAAGTGGAGAGATTTTTCCAAAATCCCTATTCCAATGGATACACAGACCACAGTAAAAACATAGGCTTACTGCTCTTCACTGTTATATTCTCCAAGAGACAATACTTCCAAAACAGAATGGCTTCTCCTGTTATCAATATTCTGAGTCCTACATTTTGTACTGCATTTCGTCAAGCTCTGAAGAAGGGATATATGTTTTAACCCTGAAACGCATTGGCAGTTTTATTCATTTAACCAAATTTTAAATATTACACCTTTTATGAACTCTGAGACTTGTTCAGTGTGGTGCCCATCAATCTGATCCTTTTCATGGTAAAAACGTAACAGGGGTTTTATCCCTACCCCGCTCTATCTAAAACTAAGAATTTTGAAAAACTTGGCTGGAGTTGTGCCTTAATCTGAAACGGAGTACATTATGTTTAGTCTGATGGTCTTGTAGGCCTTGGATGCTTGCAGGCATGCAAAATGTTGACACATGTGCAGAAGCTGGGCAGTATAAGTGACATAAATTACTGTAACAGAGTACTTTGGGAAATAGAGTTTTGGCAGAATTCTTCATTATTGTCTATGCTTATTGCTGAAAGGGACTCACGGACTGTGATGCACAGAGCATAATACAGCCATATATATATATATATACAATGCATACTTGGGTAAAAAAAATGATATTAATCAGTGCTAATTTTAAAATTAATTCAGTGCTGGGGAAAATGTGTTTAAAAACTACCCTGTACTTACTCTTATCTGGTACTTCAGGTCAGTTTCAACTTGACTTGTTTCTAATATCTCTTTCTGATCTCCTTATCCTGGTTTGGGCTTAGTGTGTCTTCTAACTACTGCTACTGATCTGTTCCCTCTTTGTTTTCATTTCCTTGTCTGCCACCTCTTCTGGTCTTCCTACTCAATTGTCTATCACTGCTTGTCTTCTGCCTTCACCTCTAGAATGAACTTGATTAATACACTGGATATATAATATTCTACCTGATCTTGTCTGATTGTTAGCAGTCATCGGCAGGGTAATTCAGAAGACTATAAGCCAAGATTTGTCCTAAAGCGAAACCTTACCCAACCCTCAGGAGCTATTGTGAACATCAGGCCCTTTTAGATCCTCATTGAAAGCCTTCCAGCATCCTGCTGGTGATAGAGAGGACCCATCTAAGTTTATGGCATTTATAGTTTACAACCTCCATGTAAATATTTTTCACATTTAATTTATCTCTTTTATTCCCTGTTCTAATACTCAGGTGAACAATTACTGTTAAAGAAACACTTTGACTAAGAACCTAAGCAACAGCAAAGCCAGAAAACGCTGCAAGAAGCCTTTGATGCGTTTTCCACATTAGAGCTTAGTGAAGCTTTACACTGAGTGTTCGCTGGTATCTACACTAGGCTGTCAGTGATTGTTGTTTTTTTTTTTTTTGGAGGGCACTTTCACAGCCTGGCAAGGACTGAGATCCAAAACCATGAAATAAATGCATTGGATCCTCCATACAATAGCAGAGACCATCTTTGAAATACTTTGACTAAATTCAATATTATTATTATTACATAGTATTTATATAGCGCCCACAGTTTGCGCAGCGCTTTACAATATAAGGAAGACATTACAGTTACAATACAATTCAAGACAAGATGGTAAGGAGGGCCCTGCCCCTGAGGGCTTACAATATAAAAGAGGAGGGGGAAATGATACATGAGGTAGCTGTGGGAATGAATTATTTGAGAATGTGAAGGTTCAGTGGTTAGATTGAGGTGGGATAGGCTTCCCTGAAGAGATAAGTCTTTAGGGAATGCCTAAAGGCAGTCAAGGTGGGGGATAGACGGACAGGTTGTGGTAAGGAGTTCCAGAGGATGGGAGAGACTCTAGAGAAGTCCTGGAGGCGAGTATGGGAGGAGTGGACAAGGGAGCTGGAAAGCAGGAGGTCAATGGATGAGCGGAGGGGACGTTTAGGGTGATACTTTGAGACAAGGTCTGAGATATATCCGGGGGCAGAGTTGTGGATGGCTTTATAGGTGACTGTTAATATTTTGAATTTTATCCTCTGGGCGATTGGAAGCCAGTGGAGGGATTAGCAGAGGGGGGATGCAGACACTGAGCGGTTGGTAAGGTGAATGAGTCTGGCAGCTGCATTCATGATAGACTGAAGGGGGGATATCCTGTGTAGTGGAAGGCCAACGAGGAGAGAGTTACAATAGTCAAGACGAGAGATAACAAGGGAGTGTATTAAATAGAGCAGAGAATGCCAAAAACTTGCTTCCATATGTGCTATAATAAGCACTGTGAGTAAGCTTCATACTTGTACAGCTATTGAAGTTTACAACATAATAAAAGCTTAGACTTGTACCTTAAGTAGGTTTAAGATATTAACATGAAACATGTGAAATACATTTACTCTCTAGTGCCAGCATGACTAGTCTCTGTAACATATTACCCTTTTCCTTTATAGAGGGCAAAACCAACCTGTTATGAACACCTTGAATGGACAAGCTTTCATTACTGCTCAGAACCATGCCTATGGAGTGGATAGCAATTCCCTACCTGCAGGCTGGAAACCACTTTTTACAAATATCAATGACCAGAGCAATGAGGTGACTTTAGTACCTGAGGATATACTGTTTCAATAAGAACAACATATATTTCTTCATCTATCTTTCTCTCCACAGGGGATTATGCATGAGACCAAACCAATCTTCACTGCACAATTCCACCCTGAGGCCAACCCCGGGCCTGTTGACACAGAGGTACAGTGCATCAATGTACATGGAAGCATTAAATATGGTTATAATTGGATTATTATGCCCTTACTGGGAATAGTCACCAGGATTACTAGTTTCTCCACAAACTTACTACATCAATTATTGTTAGATCATCTACTGAACTACTTTCTTCTTCTTCATTTTAGTTTCTATTTGATGTCTTCATGTCACTGATAAAGAAGGGTAAAGGTACCACCCTGACATCTGTAATGCCCAAACCGGGTCTGCAGTCAAAGCGGATTGATGTAAGGAAACCTGTTAAATTGGGATAGATATACTGGATAGGAAATATATTGGAGTATAATGCCTGGCTTGGTAATATACTTAGCAACTAGCAACACTCAGTATTAAAATCTACCTTGTCATAGGGAGGGAAAATGATGTTCTATCTGGAAGTGGTCTTATGAAGCAAGCACAACAACCACAATTCCACATTAGCAGTCAAACTGGTAACACAGGATACATTATAAGAGATAGAAACTCAGTGCTTCCACAATATCGGTTTCCTCGCTTGATAAATGTATTATAGTCGCAAACATATATAGAGATTAAAGAATATATGTAGATCTTTACACTCCCCTTTAAAGGGAAAATATGTAGGTTTTTAGTCGATTTTTATTATACATAGTTTTAAAGTTTATATTAATTTAAACTGATGTTTTATATCTATTCTATCTACATAGTTACAATCCCTGTTTTACAATCAGACATTGATGAAAATATACACTCATTCCACATAACATTAAAGTTTTTGTAAAGGGAGCACACAAAACTATTTTCTTTCTCTGTTTAAAAATGTCAGTATTGAGCACTCTGAAGAGAAGAGGAAAGAGGAAAGCTAGTTATTGCCAGTTGTTTGTGTAAATTGTAGCTTGAGCTATTGATTTAAGAAAAAAATAAAATACTTTTTTTTCAACAAAGTAGATAAGAAAACCTAAAAACACATACAATGGACCTGATAGTGCCACCTGCTGCCTGCGTATAAAAAGAAATTATTTTTTGTAAAGATCGGCTGTGAATGGCTACAAAGCTAAATAGTTTACACAAAGCATCATACTAATTAAAATTGAACAGAAAACCAACCTTGTATACAAGGTTGGGGTTTTTGCTTAATTTGTATTTGAAGTATTGATATAAGCATAGCTATTGCTAGCAGCTATAATCATAGAGATAACATTGTTAAACCTTGTTTCTGTATGTGACGGGGTACAAGAAAGACCACAGGGTATATCAGAGAGGTGCAGGGGAGGCAATATAAAGGCACAGATATCATAATGTAGGCGTGTCAGAGGCCTTCCTTGTTAGGAATCGTGTTTCTTATTCTGCTAACCTCAAATATTTTAATTAATAACAAAGTCCTCATGTCTATTTTAAAATATTCTTTCTATAAATAATCTGCTATTCATTTATGTTCCACTATGTAGGTAGCTAAAGTCCTCATCCTGGGCTCTGGAGGTCTCTCTATTGGACAAGCAGGGGAGTTTGATTATTCTGGGTCACAGGCAGTTAAAGAAATGAAAGTAAGTAAGTTTTAATTACATATAATAATATCATATAAAATTCATCATATTTTGTTTAGTAAATAATATCTATATATATAATATCTATA
>NW_017307117.1:727320-727548 GCF_000935625.1 Nanorana parkeri
CTAAACAAAGGAAATCTAAGACTGCTGTTTCATATATTGCTGTAGAACCAACAATGTAGCATACTCCTAGGCAGTGGCAGATTGTAATAAGGGCAGAACAGGTAACTGCTGGGAGCCCCAAACTCCTGGAGAACGCACGGGGATTCAAAAAAGTTCTGCATTCCAGTGGTCTTCATAATAAATCAGTTTCAGCTTTGAATGTCTTTAGACTTTATTTCCGAAAATGAT
>NW_017307117.1:731450-731769 GCF_000935625.1 Nanorana parkeri
TTCATTTCCAGCTTGGTTGGGAATAGAGTTACCTGTAGGTGAGTCTAAACAAAGGAAATCTAAGACTGCTGTTTCATATATTGCTGTAGAACCAACAATGTAGCATACTCCTAGGCAGTGGCAGATTGTAATAAGGGCAGAACAGGTAACTGCTGGGAGCCCCAAACTCCTGGAGAACGCACGGGGATTCAAAAAAGTTCTGCATTCCAGTGGTCTTCATAATAAATCAGTTTCAGCTTTGAATGTCTTTAGACTTTATTTCAGAAAATGATTACGGTAGCAATGGCCCTTTGAATTTCTCCTAATAAAGGTTTATATT
>NW_017307117.1:732324-753285 GCF_000935625.1 Nanorana parkeri
TATGAGTACTTTGTAAAGAGTATACCACTGCTGACATTAAAGTCAAAAATTTTTTTCCCTCCCCCCATGTAAATGTTAGCACTTACCTTAAATGATGTCTCTTATTCCGATCTTCTTCTTTCCTGATGTTTTCATCTGTCCCTCCAGCTGTGTGGCGGGTCTCCGATCCAGCGCTAACTCCTCTGTCCCTGCAGGCACTTCCGATCCCGCTGTGTCTGCATGCGCGTGCACGCGTCCATATACTTACCTTGCGTCTCTGCTTGTCTCCCGGCCGAGAATCCGAACTGCGCATGCGCCCGCCCCAAGATCCTTTGCGGCTGCACGAGCAGTTCCTGATTCTCGGCGCGGGAACGCGCAGAGATAACGAGGTAAGTTTAAACCTCTGTTAAAGCGGGTTTTTAAAAACTTTTTGCCTATATCTTTCACACCTTGTATTTATATGATTGAGCATAAATGGACTCTCCACATTGCTGTTTATGTACCCTGTTCATTGCACCAAAATCCGGGTTCAGGGGACAGTCCCGCACATATCTAATAAATTCTTCAGCATCCACACTTTCCATCTCTGTTATTTCTTTTTTTATGTGTTTCGTTTGATGCATTAGCAATGCGTTTGCACGAGGTTTGATGCGTTTTGATGCAGTTAAAGTAGGACAAGCAGTACTTTTTCTGACTGCAGTTGAATTGACTGCAATGGTGTGAATTAGGCACAAGAAAGCCCATAGGAAAGCATTGGGATGTATTTTAACTGCGCAGTTGAAATAAACGGACTGCATCATATGTGAACAGGCCCTAATAGCTTCTTTTGGGTGCCTGAGAATAAAACTGACAAATAACACACTATTCCACATGTGGGCATATTACTATAAGAGAGGTGTTCGTTGTAAATTTATTGTTTTGTTGTTGCATATGTCATGGAATCTTTGCCTCACAGGAAGAAAATGTGAAAACAGTTCTTATGAACCCCAACATTGCCTCAGTCCAGACTAACGAGGTGGGCCTCAAGCAAGCTGACACAGTCTACTTCCTGCCTATCACACCACAGTTTGTCACTGAAGTCATTAAGACAGAAAGACCTGATGGAATTATCCTGGGAATGGGTGGTCAGACTGCTCTGAACTGCGGTGAGTGCAGCCAAAGATTCACTCATGATATGTTTTATTATCAACAATGCCTTGTACATTTTTTGAAAGGACGTGTGCAAAGTTGTGATTTTAACATGCGCTAAGCTATGTTGCTTCACATTTATGGTATAGTTAATGCCTTTAGTGCTAAGAGCCATAAAATATTAAGTTCTATAGAGCACTGCTCTCATTGCAGTCTGAGAAAGCAGGTATGAACAGAGATAAAACCAGCTCCATTCTGAGGCTACATAAAGAAGGCATCCCTTGCCTGAATTTGCTATGCTGCTCACATTTTTGGTATAGTGAATGTCTTTAGTGCTAGGGGCCATAAAATGTTGACTTCTATAGAGCACTGGTCTCAGTGCAATCTAAGAAAGCAGGTATAAATACACAACAAACCAGTTCCATCCTGAAGCTACACAAGAAGGCATCCCCTGCCTGAATTTGCTAAGCTGCTTCACATTTTTGGTATAGTGTATGGGGTCTATTCACGAAGCTGCCGAAGGATCTAGCCGTAGCTTCGGCCGATCCTTCGGCTAGCTTCGGCCCCAGGACCCCTTCGGTTCTACTGAATTCACAATAGCCCGTACAGCTCCCGAACTTGGCCGAGCGGCTCAGTCGGGCCGAACAGCTAGGGGCCATAAAATGTTGACTTCCATAGAGCACTGCTCTCAGTGCAATCTAAGAAAGCAGGTATAAATAGACAACAAACCAGCACCATCCTGAGGCTACAGAAGAAGGCATCCCCTGCCTGAATTTGGCTATGCCCAGCTCATTCCTTGAACACACTTGATCCCAGTCACAGAGCCTTGAGCTAGCACTGCATAGCTACAGAAATCAGAAGATGCCTTTAATGATGTGACTACGTTCTCCGATCACTTATTCTTTAAACGTCAGCAATTTAAATACTGATAAGCATAATGCCTTAGGACCTGTTATCAAAAAAAAAAAAAAGAAACGTTTATTCTACAATAATAATTGTTGACTTGAATTAGACAAACATTTCTATGTATTTGATTCTCATTTAATCTATGGCAGGCGTGGAGCTTTTCAAACGAGGGGTACTCAAGGAATATGGAGTGCAAGTTTTGGGCACCTCGGTGGAGTCCATCATGTTTACAGAAGACAGGCAGCTCTTCTCCGACAAGCTGAATGAAATTAATGAACCCATTGCTCCTAGCTTTGCTGTGGAATCGGTAAGGCTGATTACTACACATGGCATGGAAAACAATGATGTCAATTATATTGAATGTGAACTATATTATGTCTCACCAATAGGAGATGTTGCTTCATGTATTTAAAACAAACATTCACACGTGTAGGTTTGGAAGCTGAACTCCAGACTCACCTTCAGTCTTTTATGGTTGTATGGGCTCTCCTTTTGTATTGAGATTGCTTACTGAACGTCACTGAACACTGTAAGCTTCCCACAGTGTGCATTAGAAGCTGCAGCAAGTCATATAGAGCCCACCTCATTTCCTGGCTGGAGGACATCCATCATCTTCTAAATTCTAACTCCCGAGTCTGACTATCCCTGACCAGCCCTTTTCATTATTTGGATTTCAGTTCTTTTAGTCATGAAGGTTCAGCATCACATGTGGGTGTTACCTAGAGCAATATGCATGTAAATACAGTCTGCCCAGGAAAGCACACTTCTCTACACTGATATCCACCTATCAAGGCATTTTTACCCTTGACCCCTGCACTCTGTTCATTACTTACACCTGACACCTGTACTCTGTGCATTACTTGCTTCTGATCCCTGCTTTCCGTACATTACATACTCCTGACCCCTGCACTCTGTGCATTACTTACTCTTGGCCTCTGCACTCTGTGCGTTACTTACTGCTGACCTCTGCACTCTGTGTGTTACTTACTGCTGACCTCTACACTCTGTGCGTTACTTACTCCTGACCCCTGGGCATTACTTACACCTGACCCTTACACTCTGTGTGTTACTTACTTCTGAGCCCTGGGCTCTGTGCATTACTTACTCTTGACCCTTGAACTCTGTGCATTAGTTTCTTCTGACCCCTGCACTCTCTGCATTACTTACTACTAACTCCTGCACTCTGTGCATTATGCACTCGTGGCCCAGAGCAGAGTAGGCTCCCCATTAAGCTCCTCCAACTGTGCAGTTTGTACACACCTACCACTTGGCGCAGTATAATACAGATTGGGAGAGGGGATACAATTGCCAAGGGGTTAGCTTGTAAAATAAACATTGAGAACCACTGTATTAAAAGATAGATTTTGTTTCTTGTGGTCAGCCAAGTGTTAAGTATTTATACAGGATGATGCTATACAGGGTCATATCATTTATGATGTGGATGCAATTGGGTCACTCAACAGTCAGTGAAAGAAGTCAGATAGTGACATTTATTCTGATCAGTGCTGCAAATAAGCTAATAAAAAAAATGTATTATGAATATATGGCTGTTATGTAACATTCATTTAACCATGTTCCTCATTATTTTAACTGCTCTGTCTGTCTGACCTTACATGTTTTGTAATAAAGCTTTTTTCTTGTAGGTGAAAGATGCTTTGGAAGCAGCTGATAAAATTAACTATCCTGTCATGATTCGATCAGCTTATGCCTTAGGTGGTCTGGGGTCAGGCCTTTGTCCTGATAAGGAAACACTTATAGACCTGGCAACAAAGGTAAAAATTACTAGGATTTTTAGAGCAGGAAAAATAACTGGCAAGGTGTCCATTCACATCTTCTAAACTACAATAAATCGCAAGCACTCAGTGTACTGAATTTAAGGACCAATGCACTAATGCTGACTGCAGATATTCAGGCTAAAAGAACTACAAAAATACAGTGGGATAAAATTTGTTCCACGGCTAAGAACTGCTAAAGTCTTTAAATTAAGTTAAAGTGCATGTATAGTCAAAAGTTTTAGCTTTGAATAAAGTCTGGTAAAGTTAAACACTTTTTCTTTTTTTTGTCATCCATACCACACTCGGGAGATTTCCTTTCACTTCCTGTCCTGGAAACACAACAGGGAGCGAGAGAAAATCTGTCTAAAGTGAGAGGAAATCATCTAAGACAGTTGTCACCAGAACATTTGTCCAATTGAATGATTTTGCTGTGGTGACATTTCTAAAGTTTTGGAATTCCTACGTCATACAAAATATTTTAACTATAACTTTTTGTTTTTATGAACAAAGAGATAACCACGTTTGCTTGTTGTATATCCTGTGCTTCCTGCTTAGCAAACAGCACAGTAATTGCATTTTCCCGTTCTATGCTTTTCTTTCAGTTCAGGTTTATCAGTGGACTTAGGCCCCATTTACACCAGGGCGGAAGCGTTTCAGCGCGTATTTCGCGCAATTTTTGAAAGGACGTTTTTGGGCGTTTTTTAATCACGTTTCAGTGCTGAAACACAATTAAAAACGCCCCAAACGTGCTTGAAATCTATATGGAAAACGCACTGATCAGCATGAAATCAGGCAGCATTTTGGGAGGCAGGCGGTTCGGTCGCGCAGAGGCACGCGATTGCACGAATGGTCCCCAGAGGAATGTATTGAATTGTTCATATCGGCGGATCAGCGCGGATTTGTCCCTATCTAAGGTCCCGCCCTGGTGTGAACGGGACCTTAGATAGTTTAAAACAATATAATGCACATATATGCTGCGGTGACTTACAGGGCTATTCACAAAAGGGTGAAGAGTTTGGAGAAGGCAGGAGAAGTGAGCAATCTAGGACAACATAGCTGACCTGGAAAGTGAGCTGAATTGGAGAATTTTTCCAATCAGCTATGTTGTCCTAAATTATTCACTTCTCCTGTCTTCTCCAAACACTTCACCCTTTTGTGAATAACCCTGTTAGTGTGCTTAGTAATGCAGCATAGTGATTGAAGTTTTCTGTCTCATTTCTCACTGCAAGATTGAAAACAATACACTCTCTAGGTGATGTATCTTGTAATCTCAGCTGTTTTTTTTTTTTTAAAAGGTGAAAAGAAACCTTTTGGGCACCTTTTTTAGAGCGCCTAGAAGGAGAATCTATAAATGTGTATATGAAATACAGCAAAAAAAATATAGATCAATAATGCAAGTCAAATCTGTAAATCAAGTATCACTTCTTATAAATTTCTGTCTGGTGTGACCTAAATCAGTGGTTCTCAACCTGTGTAACCTCAGGACCCACATCGCACTGCAATGGAAGGCACGCCATTGCGGTACTGGTCATTCTGGTGCGGGTAATTGAACTGTGTGCGGGAGGTGTGTTTGGAGTGCCATTCAAATGAATGGCAACGCAATCCACCTACTGCACCAGAACACATAATAGGCGCGACTGCGTGGTAAAGCAAAAAAACCTTTAAAAGGGGAAGGCATGCGGCGACCCAATGAACACAGGTCAAGCAAAACAAATGACAAACGCACTCAACAATTTGTCACCAGTTATACAGTAAGGTGCACACGAAATGGGCTATGATATCTACCTTTAATAACAAGACTTTACATGTATTTATTTTGTTTGTGTAAGATAGGCTATATGAAGGCTGCAGATCATCAAATATATGTTTAGGCATCATTAAAAACTTAAGACAAATCACAGTTTGCTAACATATGCCATCCTTGCAGCAGATAGACTATTGTGTTTTTTTTCTGTCCAATATTTATTTTAGAATTATAATAAAATGTATAGAAGAGAATTTTTCAAAACTTGAGCAACAGAATCTGGAGCACTTGCCCATGGCAACCAATCGGCTTCTATCTTTCATTTTCAAAGCTTACCTGAATGAAGAGAGAAGCTGATTGGCTGCTACTTACAACTGCTCTGGATTCTCTCTGCTCCAGTTTTCATAAATTCCCATCATAGACTTTAATGTTATACAGAGTGTTTATCTTCTTTCGAGTATTTGAGTTATATAATAATTTGTGTGCATACAAAATTTTACACTTTGTAAAATTTCAACCCTGACAATTATATTTTTATTTTAAAGGCTTTGGCAATGACCAATCAGATCTTGGTGGAACGTTCAGTTGTAGGCTGGAAAGAGATTGAGTATGAAGTAGTCAGAGATGCAGCAGATAACTGTGTTACCGTGTGCAACATGGAAAATGTTGATGCTATGGGGGTCCACACAGGTAAGTATTATCCTTATGTGAAAAAGCATACATCTTGTACTGAGAATGTATTTTATTTGAAACGCCATCAGTGAGATTTATTTAAAAGTGAAGTTGAGGATCTCCCAAACTATGTCTGAAAATGGCAATAAAAGGCTGTTGTTGCTGAGGGTCAGAGGTCACATGATGTCTGACAATGGCTGGGTTGTCATGTGTCTAACCTCACGCACTGTGCTTGAGAATTTCCGTTCAGCAAAGTGAACACAACTTCACTTTATTCACTAAGCTAAGTGCACATTTATCTTGCAAAATTAACATTTTCTACTTGTTTAGTAAATTAACCTGCATGTCACCCTGCTACAGAGTGTACAGTATGTGAAGTCAGGCATTTGAAATGCACAATTTTTCCTCAACACTTTAGCTTAAGGGAATGATATACTAAAGGAGCAGATGATTTTCACTTTTCAGTGTAAATGCTACCTTACTTATTATTGATATTTATATAGTGCTGACAATTTACACAGCGCTTTACATAGTGCACATTCTCATGAGTGCTAGTACTCCAGGATCTTATTCTCTAAAGTTCCTATATCACATCCATATACATACAAGGGCCAATTTAGACAGCAGCCATTTAAGCTACCAGCATGTCTTTGGCGTGTGCAAAGAAACACGAGTTCCCAGAGGAAAGCTATGCGAGCACAGGGAGGGCATGCAAACTCCATGCAGATAGTGAAGCACTGTTTACTTCAATTTTCCCATCGAGTGCAAGGAAAAATCCAGTTGTTTTAATATGCCTTGCACCTGCTTGGGTGTTCCAAGTGAACACAGCTTCACCCTATTCAATAGGTTAGCAAACATTTACTTTGCAAAGTGAATATTCACTAGTTGTTTAGTAAATCGCCCCAAAGTGTCAGACTTGGGCAAAGTTAGTGCACCTAAATAAAGAGGAAACACACATATTTAATATGTAAGCCTACACTAAATATGCTCACACCCGAGAAATGCATGAACTGCCACTATTGTAAATGTAATCTACAATCCTAAACCTAAAATAATCCCTTACATGTAAAGAGACCCTGGGATGATTTATTAAAGGCAAATAGGCTGTTCAAGGGAATTTGCACTTTGCAGGGGACCTTTCCCTTAGCTTAGTGAATCTGGTGAAACTTCACTTCTGTAAAGAATACCCAATCATGTGCAAAGAAAATAAAAAAAAAAACAGCATTTTTTCATGAACATGATTGGGTGATGGAAATCAGCAGAGCTTCCCCTTATTCACTAAACTAATGGCAAACTTCCCCTGGTAAGTGCAAATTCCCTTGCAATGTGAACGGCCTATTTGACTTTAGTAAATCAACCCCACTGTCTCTTCTGAAAGCCCACCGCAACAGGAAGGTATATTCACCAATCCACACTTCTTCTCTGGTCCATTCCCACTCCTTTAGCACCCTTCCTCTGTTGCTCTAGCGCTTATCTAGGGTTGACTCTTCAGGGTTGACTGAAAGAGGGAAGGTGGCATGGAATGTAAATGAGTGAGGATGCCTTGCCGGGATGGGGAGGAGGGGTCTATCAGTGGACACTTTCACCTTGCCCTAAATGGACAAAGTGACAGTGTCTCGTTAACCGGTAACCTTAAACTAGCCTCTCAAACATTTGTTATCTGGCCCAATCTCTAAACCTGACAGGGTCTCTTTAATCCTTAACCTTAAACTAATACCTCAAACAAACGTAATCTGGTCTTTAAACCCAATTCCTTTCAAATAATAATATACAGTAGCCCTTTATCCTAACCGTAAAATTCTGAAAAAATATTATCCAAATTATAGCAATACATGTGTGTATGAAAGGTAAAAACTACTTAGAATGAACTCTTTGTTGAAGTAAATGAATGAATCAATTGAGATGTTTATACCAAATGTTCAATCCCTAATATAATTTCTGCGTATGTTATATAGGTTCTTCATCTGCCCTGTTGTGCGCTCTTGTTAATCATTTAATGCTACAAATAGTACCCTAATTTCTAAAGTATCTGAAATTGGAACTGTCATTGTTATCTAACGACTACTAGATTCCTCCTTCCCTTTACAGATGTTATTTTCCAATGCAGATATAAATCAAATTGACTTCTTTGAGGAACGCAGACAGTAATTATTTTAGAGACTTGATGAGTAGGGTATCCCAAGCCTCACCTTGTGTTTCTAGAAAGCACACACAAGCTTGGTGGTTTATAAGATAACTAAGATTTTGTCTTTGATGAATAGGGGACTCTATTGTTGTGGCTCCCTGTCAGACTTTGTCCAATGAGGAGTGCCAGATGCTGAGAGCCACCTCCATCAAAGTTGTACGACACTTGGGTATTGTTGGAGAATGTAATATACAGTTTGCTCTTCATCCAACCTCACTGGAGTATGTCATCATTG
This sequence comes from Nanorana parkeri, assembly GCF_000935625.1. NCBI lineage: Eukaryota > Metazoa > Chordata > Amphibia > Anura > Dicroglossidae > Nanorana > Nanorana parkeri. The sequence continues at coordinate 740,949 of NW_017307117.1, forward strand.
AAGTTAATGCTCGACTCTCCCGTAGTTCGGCTTTGGCATCCAAAGCCACTGGGTAAGTTAACACTTGGTAGTAAGATATTGATGATTTGAAGGCCATAACTGCAGTTACAGAACATTTATAATAATAATATATATCTCTTTCAGCTACCCTCTGGCTTTCATTGCTGCCAAAATTGCTTTGGGAATACCTCTGCCAGAAATTAAAAATGTTGTGTCAGGGAAAACCACTGCCTGCTTTGAGCCCAGTCTAGACTACATGGTGACCAAGATACCTCGCTTCGATTTGGACCGTTTCCATGGTGCTTCAGGATTAATTGGCAGCTCAATGAAAAGTGTAGGAGAGGTAAGCAGAATAAACTGTGGATCCCAGCCCTTGGGGACAGATCATCTTACTCTCTTGTCTTTGTTTTTTGTTGTTTCCCATACAGTTCACTACATTTTTATTACTACCCTTTATAGGTCATGGCCATTGGTCGAACCTTTGAGGAAAGCTTTCAGAAAGCCCTGAGAATGTGTCACCCATCAGTAGATGGCTTTACAGCAAACCTTCCAATGAACAAAACATGGCCAGCAGATACCAACCTGAGGAAAGAGATGGCTGAACCCACCAGCACCCGTATGTACAGCATGGCCAAGGTGAAGATCAAAGATCAGTACAGAGAAGTGAAAATTATAAAATAAGAAAATAAACAATTTAAAAATAAAAAGAGATATATAAGAATGTATGGGAGTGAGACAGACATATATTTTATATTAATATGAAGTTCAACTACATAATTCATATATCGGCAATAGCCAATACAAGTAGCTATTCATATAATGTATAAGAAATGGCATTTTTCCTAACAGTAATATTATATGTTTTATATCAGGCAATAGAAAGTGGAATTCCCTTAGATGAAATCTACAAACTGACAGCTATTGATAAGTGGTTCCTGTACAAGATGCGAGGAATCCTCAACATGGAGAAGACCCTGAGAGGAAGCAGAAGGTAAATGCACATTGTACTATTTGGTCATTTTTATTTCAATATTTTCATTTTGCCAGAAGAATTTATATAATTGCTAAAATGTTTATGTGGTAGCTTCTGGGGATCTCATCATAGTACAAATATCAAGGACAGGAACAATCCCAAGATCATACTGGGAGTAATAGGTTGGGCCACTAAACAGAGACTGTTAGTCACATAACCACATATTTAACAGATTAGTTTTAATCTATGTCCATGTAAAAAAAAGATATAAACTTTGTAGTATAATTAATTTATAGCTAAATTCAAAAGGGCCAAATCAAAAAAGGAATAAGAGAAGACATTATTTAGCTTAAAATAGAATCAACGGAAAGGACTCAAAAACAACTATAATTGTACAGCTTATCCTAAAACCATTACATCCGGGGCAGATCAACTTTTAATATAATCAGCTGTATGCTTCTATTTTGAAGATGCTGATTAAGAGTCATAATTGGTACTCATTTACAGGGTTTAAAGACGAAATTTAAAAACCAAGGTATTGTCTTATGGTAGGATTAAACTTTAAACCTTTTTTTCAATCATGAATCCAGATCAAACAAATATACATTGCCCAGCCATAATCAGGGCCGGCCTTTGGGGTGTTCCAGCGCCATGGAAACAAGGGCACCTGGCCGCCGACATAGCTCGTCCTCGGGGCAGCTACAGCCTGCGACTACTCAACTCCTCACCACTCGGCCATCCGCCTCCCCCCCTTCAGCGCTGTCCTTGGATTCCGAAGAGAAACTGTCCGCTGAAGCCTGCGGGCGGGGCCGGGGGAAGGCGGCGCAGGAGGGAGCGATGGCTGCTGTCAGGATGGCCGAGCGGTAGGGAGAAGAGAAGCCGCAGCTTTCAGGAAGGACGAGCGGTGAAGAGAGCGGAGCCGCTGTCATTCTGTCAGTTCCAGGATGACAGCGGCTCTGTGCGTGGATGAGCGGAGGATCAGTAGATATCAGTGATATTTATCGATCCTCTGTGCAGAGCAAACACTGGAGTGATTGTCTGATCACTCCAGTGTTTGTAAATAACTGGGGACACGTAGTAATATGTGTCCCCAGTTATGAATGAACAGGATGTGACTGACATCACTTCCTGTTCATTCATGATTTTATGAATGGTGAGTAGCACTCACTATAGAGGCTCCTCCCCATTCACAAACTGCTTGATAGTAAATATTTAACTATCATCAGTTTCTGAATGAATGGGAAGCCTTTGCTCTGTACTGAGTGCTTCCATTCACTGAGTGCTGAGGCTGCAGAAAAAGAATGAAGGTCTCTGTGTCCTCAATTTCTTTTTCTATTTTAAAAGGTGAAATGACAGGGGTCTGTTTAGACCCCGAATATTTCCCCAAAGGTTTGGCGAAGGGAGGAAGAAGAAGCAGGGAACAGGAAACTTTTAAACATCAAGAAGCAGCATCCATTGTAAGTGATTTCATCAGCATTTGAAATCGCTTAAAAAACTTTGACTTTAATATCACTTTAAAATAAGATGCTGTTGAAATCAATAACAATAACCCATAAGCACTTTTATCTAGTTTGCTTGCAACTAATATAGCAACTAATAAGCAAATCCAGTACTAACACTCTCGTGAGCAGTCTGACATTAAAATCATGGACTTTTGTCAAGGGAACCGGGTGGAAATTGTTCATCCAAAGAGTGCCTGCATTTAATCAGATGAAAGCACTGTTTGAGTATTCTAACAGTGGCAGGTGCCAGCTTTCAGAATACAATAGCTTGGCAGAGTGTTGTAAATTACTGTTTCATTGCTTAAGCTATCTGGATCCAGTGAAGATGCTTACCTCACCCCCCCAAAAAAAAGTGTGTCCCGAGAGAAGTCAAAATATGTAAAAAGCAGTAAGGGAAGAACGGTATTAATGAAATAACTGATGGATTAAAAAAAATAAAAAAAACACCAATGCATTTTGGGGTTCAGATGATACGATATATATTATCAATTATCTCTTTACAACCCATTCTGGACTCTGTGACCATTGGTGTGGTGCCCTTACTTCCCTTTGAGATATTTTGTCATTGGAATCATATCAGATACACTTAGCAAAATACATGTTTACTTTAAAAAGGACATTCTAGTTAATAAGCTGTACCTGTGTTCACTTTAAATACCCACTGACAAGTGAAGGAAATAAAACAAGAAAGAAAGAAAAAAACTGGATGTTTGCTAGAACATGATAGGTTTATTAAAGTGAACACAGCATCATCCTATTTGCTAAGCTCAGTTAAAGTGACACTAAACTCAGAAGGTAAATCTTAAAAATGCCTGCAAGTACTTTAACTATTAACAAAACTGTATGTTATTTGTGCATCAATCCGCTGTAGATCCTTAAGTCATCTCTGAATTAGTGCTGACACTGTCCTTCCATCTTGAGGGTGGAGTACTATTCTGACTCCTATTGTTGTATTGGCGATTTATCTCTTGCGGAGACCTCTATGCCTGTCCTATATAAGCAGATATAATCACTGCGGACAATCCTTATCAGATAGCTGAACTCACCAAATACCTTTTCCATCCACAAATGTGCTTTATTCTATACATCAGGTTGCAGCAGACAACATAATACAGCAGATGAATGAATTGGCAGTATTTGAAAGTCAAGGATGATAATGTTTCCAAGCTAGAATGTACATGTGGTCCTGGTATATGCAGCTATGGCAATCGACTAGTTCTTGAAGAAGGGCGGTACATTACACACAAAGGGAGGGAATGCAGAAAAACAGTGCAATAACCCAAAACGCCCACAAGATGGCAGTATAATAACCAGCTATACTAATACCACAGATAAAGGCTTAAAGGAGAACTATGAGATGAGTGCTTTTCATTTAGCTCATAGTTCTTGCCGTCCTGTGACAATGGGACTGGCACAGGTTGGCTCAGTAGATCGGGAAGTGAGCGAACACATATCGGCGTTCGCTCACTTCTCAATCCTGTCACGGCTCTCTCACGATCCTCTCACGGCTGGATTCCCCCCTCCCCGCTCCGATCCTCCAGCGCTGACTGGCGGAACGGACAGGGGAGGGGGCAGGTACAGCTGGCTCTGCCTCTAGACGGCAGTGCCAGCTGTCGTTCAAGCAGCTGGGTGGATCCAGACATAATTGTCGGGATCCACTTCAGCTGCGGCGTCTCAGTATACCGCGAGCTGTAGCTCGCGGTATACTGAGCTTAGGGTGACGGGAGGACGCTAGTTTGTGTCCTCCTGTTACCGTAAGGAGAACTATGGGGAAAAGCCCTGACCCCCTTAGTTCTCCTTTAAGGAAAATAGCTATATAAAATTCTCACTTCACATTGATATGAATATCTACCCTGGCTATGAATTGTGTGATATCCTACAACTAACTGCGTAACAGCACAGCTACTTTTGTTCCCCATGGTCCCTGTGTGTGTTATAAAGTTGCCACTGCTCCAAGCTCGCTCCTGTGATGGACTACAATCTCAGGTTTAGTTTGCTAATTTGTATTGAGATTGTAGTCCATTGCAGGAGCGAGTTTAGTGGTGGCTACTTTACAACAAACATGATTTACAGCCGAGTGATGCGCCAATAAGATACATTTTTGTTATTAGTTAAGGCGCTTAAATTCATTTTTAAGATTTAACTCCTGAGTTCAGGGTCATTTTGGTAAGTGATCAGTATTGTTGCTTTAGTAAATCAACCACAAAGAGTGGAATTCTTCTTTACGAAAAGGTGTTATTCAGTCCAAAACAATGTACTGATTAAATTATACCATCAGCATTGTGATAAATGAGCTAATTCATAAAAAGCAACACAACACTACCGAAAAAAATAAGGCACACCTCCAACATCCTCATGCTGTGAAAAAGGCATTTCCTTCATTTGGTAGTAGTGATCTCCTATTCCTGTGCAAGCAGATGTATGAACAGGTGGCAGAGATGGTAGAATTGTGGATAGTGGACAAAACCGCCTCCTCTGATTTACTGCAAGAGTACAAATAATTAACTTAACCTCATCAGTACTTGGCAAGCTGGAAGATTAATATTCGCCAGACAGATAAACATGAGATAAGCAGCCATCCACTTGCCTAAGTTGCTGGGTGCCCAGTATTGTGCATAGCATTGTGATACATTTCATTACATCAACATGAAAAGCATTCATAAGTATCATAGGGCAGACAAATGCAGCATCTGCTTTCCAAGACTCCAGTATGAGCAGCATGTAAAATAACACGTTCTCTTGTCCAATAAAATTACATATATAAAGAGCGTGTTTACAATTTTGCTGCTAGCTTCAGAATAGTTATTGCTAATGTTTATGCATAACACTTCAGCTTATTCTGCTGTATGTTAAAATATATCAGTTGTGGCAGAAGGGCAGCAGAAATGAGTAGAGCACACAAATTATGTAACTGAGCTTCCTATTTTATAAGCATCTATAATTTAGGGCTAGAAGGGTAGAAATTGCGAAAGGAAAAGCATGTTTATTTTATTATATTAGAGTCCACATATATTTCAGGCCTAAATTGATCACAGGGTCACTTGCAATGTATTGCTAGACATTTAATTTGCTCCCCTCTATACACAAAATAAGAATACATGAAATATATTTTTATAAGACTTGTTGGTTGACAGTTAATCATAGAATTTCTTAACTCACACTCTTCTGAATAACTATCGGCCATAATACACATGGATGACAAATTCAAGTATACCTATATGCTCTTTAATAGCTTAATAGTGTTATAACCAATCAGAAAATGTGAACCTATTCATGACCTGATCTATTTAGGATGATTGTTTTTTTGGTCTTTGAGTGACTGATAACACACTGAGTACACACTACCCAGTCAGACAATATATTATTTTGTTGAATGTGCCAATTTACTTGAACTAATTATGGGGGGGACAGAGTGGAAGCTGACTGGAGCGTTTGGGTGGAGGTATAAGAGTCAGAATGAGGGCTGACGGTGGCTGGGGAGGTGGAAAAGGAGATTATATGGCTGATTGGAGACTAGCTGTGGGACAGTTTTAGAGGGGATCAGGCTGGGAAGGGTGGGAAGTGGAAGAAGACCTAGTTACTGATGATTGTGGATGATGGAAGCTGTTGTGAAAGCTGTTGTTGACAGAGGTAGACAGTGCAAAAGCTATTTTTGGTGAAGGTTAGAGAGAGAAGTGGAATGGGGGCACAGAGGTAGCTGATAGCAGTAGGAAAAACATTGCTGATTGTGCCTGATGGGAGAAGAGTCAGAGTTGGTTGCGTGGTGGTGGTAGGGCAGGGCAGGAGGTGTTTAGTGTCATGGGAGAAAAACTGGGGTGTGTGGGTCAGGTGGGTGGTGATGGGAAGTGGGGCACAGAGGTAGCTGATAGCACTAGGAAAGACTTTGCTGATTGTGCCTGATGGGAGAAGAGTCAGAGTTAGTGGCGTGGTGGTGGTAGGGCAGGGCAGGAGGTGTTTAGTGTCATGGGAGAAAAACTGGGGTGTGTGGGTCAGGTGGGTGGTGATGGGAAGTGGGGCACAGAGGTAGCTGATAGCACTAGGAAAGACTTTGCTGATTGTGCCTGATGGGGTAAGAGTCAGAGTTGGTTGCGTTGTGGTGGTAGGGCAGAGCAGGAGGTGATTAGTGTCATGGGAGAAAAAACTGGGGGGATGTGTGGGTCAGGTGGGTGGTGAGGCGATTGGCATCGTAGAGGTGGCTGATTGCAGTAGGAAAGACATTACTAATTGTGCCCGATAGGGGCAGAGTAGGACTTGATTTTGTTGTGGTGGTAGGGTAGAGCAGGAGGTGTTTAATGTCATGAAAGAAAGAAAGAAGTCAGTAGAGGATGGAGGACACCAGTGATGTGGTACAAGTTTCAATAAACTATTCGAGCGGAATCCAGTGTGCGGCCAGCTTTTTTTCGGTTTGTATGGGCTCATATTGGAGTGAGCAGATGCTACCAGCAGCAAGCACCCGGCTCATTCCTTTCCTGAACCATGCAGAAGCAGTGCTCCTTGCAAATATAAAATAGGTGTTATCCCAAATTGGCTGCAAAAGTGGAAATACACTTTAAGGCCTAGACTTACATGTGATGGATATTACTTGAGTTCCAGTCTCTGTGTTTTGCACTGGGCACTCGCAGGAAACAGGATGTAGCTTCACATGGTTTCAGAATGCTCCAGTGCAAATACTGTAGAAGTTGCAGCTTCTCTTTATACTACAGTGGATGGTCCTTCTACACCTAAGGGTTAATTTACAAATAATGTAGACTATGTGGCTATAGTAAGAAAACTGGTTTTATTTTCAAGTGCAGAAAGAAATTTGTTTGGTTAAATCAAAGGATAGCTCCCTCAGTGTTGCTCTAGTTTCTTTGCTTTTTTTTTTTTAATCTCTATTATATTAGTTATTGTTTATGTTTATACTGTTTGGAGCACTTGGAATATGTATGGTTGCCTATGTCTCACCAAGGTAGATTCACCCTCACTATTTGACCCGGTGACTATTGGCAATAAGATGGGAAATCCAAAACTTTTCAGTTGTCATAGAAGAAGAGGCGGTCATAGGGACACCTGTTTCAGGGACAACTATCTAAGAAAGTAAAATGTGTAACTTATATATATATACAGGCCTCAAAATTTCCACTCGCCCCCTCGCAATTGGCGAGTGAAAATTGCGTGGGGGCGAGTGGAATCTCATCGAGGTGCACCGCCAGTGGGACCAGGGATGGGACACTACCGCCGCCGCGGCGATTGCCCGCTTCTGTTCTCTTTTCTTACCGGCCGCTGAAGCTACAAAGCGGCAGAGAAGGAGAAGAGAGAACAGAAGTGAACAATTGCTGCAGCGGTAGTGTCCCATCTCTGGTCCCGCCGGCGGCGCACCTCGATGACATTCAGTTATGTCTTCTGCAGCTTCCTCCGCCCACCTCAGCTGCCAGGCTGGGAGGAAGACTGCAGAGACAGTGAGACCGGCCATCCAGAAAGTTATGCAGCAGGGGAAAAGAAGGTACATGGAGGATCACTGCACTATGCGTCACGCTGACCTCTGCACTGTGCCTCACTCTGACCTCTGCGCTGTGCGTCACTCTGACATCTGCGCTGTGCGTCACACTGACCCTGGGTTGTGAATCACACTGACCCTGCGCTATGCGTCACACTGACCCTGCTCTGTGCGTCACACTGATCTCTGCGCTGTGCGTCACTCTGCGCTGTGCATCACTCTGGACTGTGCGTCACTCTGACCTTGCCCTATGCGTCACACTGACTCTGTGCGTCACTCTGACCACTGCGCTGTGCGTCACTCTGACCACCACACTATGCGTCACGCTGACCTCTGCGCTGCTGACTTCTGTACTGTGTGTCACACCGCTGACCTGGCGGAGTTAAAATTTTTCTCATCTATCTCCATTTAAGATGATGATAATTCCTTCATAAATCTGAGGGTGTCTTTTAGTGTCTATATAAAAAGCAGAGAAATAGATAGCAGTAAATCCATATGCCTGCCTGTATATTATCTTCAGCAGCTTGCTAACTCCCTTTGACCTTTCATGGTTTATGAGGATCGCTCATCCTCCCTTGTTGCATTTTGCTGTGAGCTAAAAACCAACTGATGTTAGAATTTTATGAAAAGCCACAAGAGGGCATTACATACCCAGATAATAAAACAATTGTATATTTATGTCAGGAAAGGAAAAAAAAAAGTGCTGGATTTTATTTTGTATGTGTCATTATGTAGTTGGGGAACATTGTTATTTTAAATATGAAAAATCTGCTTCCGTTTTGGTGCTTCTTTGCCACTCGCCATATCTATCTATCTATCTATCTATCTATCTATCTATCTATCTATCTATCTATCTATCTGTCTGTCTGTCTGTCTGTCTATCTATCTTTTGATCTATCTCTCTTTCTTTCTATCCATCTATTTAGCTTGAACAGTAATATATATATAAAAAAACACGCAACTAATGTCGCCGATTTTGCTACATGCACTACTTTTCGTGTTTGAACCCATTGAAATTAAGTGTGGCAAACGCACAGAACAAATGTGTGCAAATGCCAAGCACGCTGAACGCGATGCTAGGTGTGAATCCAACCTTAATCATCAGGTTTAAAACAGAACTGTGGGGTAAGTGTTTTTCCCCATAGTTCTCTTTAGGGTCACAGGAGGACATATACTAACCTTCCCCCCTGACTCAAAGCTCAGTATATAGCGGGCTATTGCCTGCAATATACTGAGAGCGCCGCAGCTGGGACGGATCCAGACAATTCTGTTTGGATCCACCCAGCTGCATGAGTGACAGCTGGCTCTGCCTATCTAGAGGCAGAGCCAGCTGTGCCCCGCCCTCCCCCGTCCGTTCCTCCACCTCATTACCTGAGGATTAACAGTAGGAAATATTTTAACTGTTTATCTCAAAAGCTGCATAACTTACTAAAGTCAATAACACAACCATTACCAAGATAATGAAAAGGGGTCTAATTAACAAAGATTAACTGGGCAGTTTGCATAGTAAGTATTCACGCAAAAAGATTCAACCACAATTTCGGCCTGCATTACTTTTTATTATGCATGTAGCTGATGAAGCGAATGCCTGCATTGTAGTAGACAATATGTTAATAATTTAGTGTGAATCTCCTCTAAAAATTGGTAAAAATGATTGTGATAAATATGAGTGTGCAAATTTCAGCCTTGGCTGAAAATGGGTGAATGTTGGGCAAATTGCCCATCAAATCAATGATAATTAGATCTTTAGGTATATTTGCTAACCTTTATGAACATATATATGAACATATATAAAAATTAAACCATTTGTATTGTTGATATAATACTTTCAATAAATAACCGTATGCTTAAAAAAAATAATAACAATAAACCAATGGGGTTAAAGGTAACATCTCAGTGACCCTCTTAGCCCTGTGTAGCTCTTCTATAATGTGTGCCATAATAGAGTAACTGGGTCTCGGCATCAAATTCTCTCTGGAAAGAATTTTTGGCAGCTATGCAGCTGGCAAGATGCATCTTTCTGTGTAAATAGGAATGCCTTGTGACCCGGACACTTTGATTTATTTTACAGTAGTAGTGTATTGTACCATGTTAGCCATCGATCAGTGCAGAAATATCATTCAAATATGTGAAGCAGCGCAGATGTCTCTATAGAAAAGATTAGTGCAGAAAGTTTGGAGTTTAAGTTATAACCTTTATTGGCTAACTTAAATAGACCCTGTCAGCAACTTACAAAATTGCAGGTAAAAGCACAGAAAAATCAAGTATGTTACATGCATACTATTCTGACTCCGATCGTTGTGATAGCGAAATATATCCCTTGCTGAGACCTCTATGCCTGGCCTGTATAAGCAGATATACTCACTGCGGACAATCCTCGTCAGATAGCTGAACTCGTCAATACCGATTCATTCAAAAGAGGTGTTTATTCTTTTACATCAGGTTACAGCAGATGATAGGAACAGCAGTTGAACGGTTATAGTATTGTGCGGTCAGAAAATGATGCCTTTCCTACGTACTGTGCAGATTACCTGTGTGTCCTTGTTACATGTGGCTTTCAACTGTGCCCATGACACAGGAAGTACTGCACACAGGAAGAAGGGAGGGGCTACACTAGGGGGAAATACATCGTCACATGAGGAATAATTACAGAAAACATGTTTGTTACAACAAAAGGCCACTAGATGGCAGCATAGGATAACACATGAATTTAGCTATGAGAAAATAGTTAGGCAAATCACACTATATAAATTCTAACCTATATAACAATGCTAATATTAACTGAGGCTATGCATCTCATATTCTATGCCCCTATTGGGGCGGCACACTCCCCGTCTGGCATGATAATGCCACTATCTACATAATACAACGGTAGTTATGCAAATAAATAACAGTGCAATTTGCTTTGATGTCTTGAAAATCTGAAAGACATAAAAGGAGAACATGCATATAATGCAACAACAACTATAATATAATGCTTCAAGTTGTGTCAATTAAAGTTCCAGATACTTCCTTCTCGAAGTCGCAGGTAGGATCCAACAGCATACCCAAATAAGTTCAGTCTCCAAACGGCAAGAGCAAAATGAGTTCCGTGATAGGTCTGATGAAAGTCTTTACAGTCCCTTGTCTTGAAACTTTCACCTCCACCTTACGTACCTTACCGTCATCACTAGGGACGCTCTTTACAATAAGTCCCATAGGCCACTCGACTCTTTCAGCTTGCTGATCCTTAAGCAGAACGAGATCTCCAACTTGGATGTTAGGGTTCAGGCGTTGCCATTTCCTGCGTCCTTGCAGAGTGGAAAGATACTCCATCTTCCAACGATTCCAGAAGCAGTTGGCAAGGTGTTGTACTCGCTTCCACTGATCGTAGCACAGATTTCCTGATTTAAAGTCTCCAGGTGGCACGGGAACAGACCCAAGCTTCTGGGTAAGAAGAGTGGCTGGAGTAAGGATAGTTGGGGTCTCTGGATCTGTAGACACTGGGACAAGTGGTCTTGAATTGATTATGGCAGATGCTTCTGCCAGGAAGGTGGTTAGAATCTCATGGGTAAGTCTTGTGGAGTTCAAGTCCATGAGCATAGAGTCCAGTATTTTTCGTGTGATACCTATCATTCTCTCCCATGAACCACCCATGTGGGAAGAATGAGGAGGATTGAAAATCCATGTGCAGCCTTTTTCAGCTAAAAGGTCTTGGATTGGCCTAGAGTTGAGCTGTAACTCTCGACAGGCTCCAACGAAATTAGTTCCACAGTCCGATCTTAATGTCTTGACTGGTCCTCTGATAGCAAGGAATCGTCTTAGAGCATTGATGAAACTTGAAGCATCCATAGATTCTATTACTTCAATGTGTACTGCACGCACACTCATGCAGGTGAACAACACTGCCCATCGCTTGCTATTTGCTTGGCCACCTCGGGTTCTGCGGGCTGTTACCATCCATGGTCCAAAGACATCCAGACCAACATGAGTAAAAGGTGGGTCAGTACTTAACCTGTCAGCTGGCAAATCTGACATTTGCTGTTGCTGATGTTTACCTCTTAGTTTGCGGCACTGAACACAACTGTACAGTGTAGCTGTAATCTGTCTTTTTGCTCCTATAATCCAAAGGCCTGCAGCTCTTATGGCACCCTCTGTGAAGTGTCTACCTTGGTGCTTAACCCCTTCATGGTAGTGCCGTATGAGCAAAGTGGTGATGTGATGGCGAGCAGGTATAATGAGAGGATTCTGTTCTTGCTCACTAAACTTAGCCTTGTTTAAGCGTCCACCAACCCTTAACACACCATCATTGTCAATGAATGGGTTTAAGTTAGCAATTGGACTGTTTTTTGGAATGTCTCTCTTATCACGGATACATCTAATTTCTGAGCCAAAGACATCCTGTTG
>NW_017307118.1:0-3821 GCF_000935625.1 Nanorana parkeri
ACACAGGTGGTGGGCTCCTCTCATTGTCCTCTCCACTGATGGCAACGGTCCGCGTACCAATCCCACTTGCACAGGTTCCCCCTGATCGATCGACCCTTCAGTCTGGGGCAACACTGGAACAGGAGGTAGGAAAGGCTCGGCACGCCGGTGCGGCGCTGGCAAGGAACCCTGTCTCTCTTGCCTTCTCTCACGAAAACGGCGATCCAGGTGGGTCACCGAGATAATTAATTCCTCCAGAGTAGGGGGTATACCAATCTGTGCCAATTCATCTTTTAGCTGATCGGATAAACCAATACGAACTGGTCAATCAGCGCAACATCATTTAATGCGGTATCGGGTGCTACCTCCCTGAACTCGATAATGTAATCCTCCACTGGTCTCCTCCCCTGTCGCAGAGACCGAAGGGTATTACGGGCAGTAGCAGAACGCAGGGGATCATCATACAAAACATTCATGGCATTTACAAATGGTTCCCAGGTACTTAATATTGGGCTGTCACTACGCAACAACTGATGAGCCCAGGTTTGAGGAGGCCCAGAAAGCAAGGAAATTGCGGTACGCACCTTAACGTAGTCGGTAGCATAGGTGCGGGGTTTTAAGGAGAGCAGTAGTTCGCATGAAGAAATAAACATCCGGTAGTCCTTGCGTCGACCAGCAAACCTCTCGGGCAAGGCCACAGGCGGCTCAGGTGTCACGACTTCGAACATGCGTGGAGGAGTAGTAGGCGGCCAGGAGGGTAACGCAGTAGCCTCTGTAGTACGTTGCTCCTGCGTTTTGATCCTTTGCAACACAGTCTCGTGGCTTGCTTGAAGTTCTTGAAGAGCCTGCATCATGCCTGCAACTTGTTGCAGGAGGTAAGTCATGGTCTCGGGTGTTCCCGCGGGGTCCATGGTGGGCTTAGTTATTATGTTAGGGAAGGAACGAAGTCCCCCTGTTTGCTGGATTGGAACCCAATAGCAGGGAACAATCTCAGAAGGAGAGTCCAGGCTGAGGTAGAAGAAAGGATAATCCAAAATGCGATGTCAGAGTACAGTCCGGGTCGAGGCAGGCAGCGAGTATCATAAACAGTGAGGCAAGCCAGGGGTCGATAACCAGGAGATCCGAATAGCAGGGAAGGGAGGCAGGAAACAGGAAACAGGAAATGAGGCGTTGTAGCTGCTTAGGGAATGGCAGAATAACTCAGCAACAAGTCTTGGCTCTGGCTGGAATTTAAACCCAGCAGGGGCCAGCGACGCCCCTGTTGTCTGGGCAACAGGAAGCCACAGGTCCCTGCGAACCAATGGGACGGCTGGGAGAGAAGGAGTGCTTGCAAGGCCCTCCCCGGCAATGACCAGCACCCGAAGCAGCTAAGAAGCCACGGCATTGCCACATGCGCACGTCACGCATGTCATGCATGCGCTCATGTGCACACATGCAGCACGCCCCTGGGCACCAATTCACCCCAAGAAGGACCCTACGATCTCTGTCGCACCCGCCGGGCCCCAGGTAAGAGGGCACCCCTGGTCCCACGACAGCAACAGTGTGCACCATGCACTTTGTTTTAGTAAACAGTATTCACTATTTAACATGTAGTCTAAGTTTTGTGTTTTTTGTTTTTACTTTTCTAGATGCACTTGCTTGAAAAAAGGGTCGGCATGACATCCTGACACTTTATTTTTATTGGCTCTAGTTTGACATTTATTGTTTACCACTTGTTTTCCTTCTGTTGTTTTATGTAATAAGAATTAGGGATGCACCGATACCGATACTAGTACGAGTATTCGCCCAAATGCTCCAATACTTACCCCTGATAAAGGAACTTATGGTCAGAGGGAGATTTTGTCTGACCGGCAGTGCCACGTCGGAACATGGAGCAGGCTTCCCGGCCAATCAGGAAGCCAGGCAGCGGGTAATGACTCACAGCCCGGCTTTCTAGTTGGCCGGGAAGACGGCTCCATGATGTTTGGCCGACTTGATGCCTCCCGGCTTCCTGATAGGTCAGGAAGTCGTCTCCCAGCAGTTTGGCCGACTCAATGCTGATTGGCTGGGAAGCCGGTTTCACAATTCATACCAGACTAACCCTTATCCATGCATGCAGCCTGAATAAGGATTTGGTATGAAGGGGCAGCAGGCAGGTGGGGGTGGGGGGGTGCTGTTTAGATTTCTTGTTTATAAAACTAAATAATTCAGCCCCTCCCCCTGTCACGGCAGAGAGCCGTGACAGGATCGAGAGGCGAGCGAACCCGGTATGTGTTCGCTCACCTCCCGATCTACTGAGCCGACCTGTGACAGTCTCATTGTCACAGGTCGGCTAGAACTATGAGGTGAGTGAAAAGCACTCACCTCATAGTTCTCCTTTAAGTTATTAATGTTGAAGTGTATACATTACAAAGAAGGAGAACAATACAAAGCATAGAGTTACAATCAATACCATATGCATGTGTTTGAGTCATAAACATTGCATTGTAAGCAGGGCCGGCCTTAGGGGTGTGCGAGCAGTGCGGCCGCACAGGGCGCCATGGCAACAAGGGCGCTGTGCGGCCGACACAGCTCGTCCTGGGGGCGGCTTCTCTCCCCCTCACCGCTGGGCGCTGGCCATCCGATATGACAGCGCTCCCTCGTCCGCCCCAACTGATTGTAAGCATTCCCACACAAGCGTTAAGGTTTCCTAATATTCACTATGCTGTGGTAGACATCAAATATAACATGTTCAACAACCCATATGAGCACATTCTCATAAATGAGAAGAAAGGAACTGATCTTCTCAATTTCAGTACCTGTGATTATACAACACTGTCATATGTTTAGCATTGTATAGGGATAGTGGCACTCAGCTTGCACCCTTCCATTGGGTATAGGGATGTTTAGTGTAGTATAAAGTTAGAAAATGGAAAAGTTGAGAAGGGTGGTGAAAGGGAATGAATAAAGAGCAAAGAGATTCCAAAGGGCAGTGGGGAAAGACAGGCCAGTTGTATAGCCAACTCCCCACTCCCAGGTATGGCCACACTACCATGAACGTGTCATTATCATGTTGCAGAAGACTTACTTAGTAATTCTGCTGCTAGGTGTTTCATATCTAGAATATACAGGATGAGAGATAGGAGGCAGCCC
Source organism: Nanorana parkeri (assembly GCF_000935625.1). Taxonomy (NCBI): domain Eukaryota; kingdom Metazoa; phylum Chordata; class Amphibia; order Anura; family Dicroglossidae; genus Nanorana; species Nanorana parkeri. Next base: position 3,091 of record NW_017307118.1, read on the forward strand.
TGTCCTGTTCCATTCACAATGTAAAATGTGGTAACGGTGAGCCATTTACACAGACTCTACCTGTTAGGGATGTGTATAGGGCCATGATGCTGACTAGCATATGTGGAACTAGACCCAGTTGGATCAAAGTAGGATTAAAAACAGCCAACTCAACCTATCAAAAGCCTTTTCTGTATTGAGTGGGAGAAGGCACCCAGGGATGCTTGGGCACTAAAAGCAGAGTTTTAAGGGTGTTATCCCTTGCTTCACATATCTGTGTGAGAAGGACAAACACTGGAGCGATCGTCTGATCACTCCACTGTTTGTAAATAACTGGGGACACATAGTACTATGGTGTCCTCAATTTCTTTTCTATTTTAAAAGGGAAATGTCAGGGGTCTGTTCAGACCCCTAATGTTTCCCCGTAGCCCCTCCAACAGTAAAAAATAAATAAATAATACAAATAAAAAATGATTTTAAAAAATGTAAAAAATTATTTTACAAAAGTGAAAACTGCCCATAGCTATCGTCTGATCTCTCCACTGTTTGTAAATAACTGGGCACACATAGTACTATGGTGTCCTCAATTTCTTTTCTATTTTAAAAGGGAAATGTCAGGGGTCTGTTCAGACCCCTAATGTTTCCCCGTAGCCCCTCCAACAGTAAAAAATAAATAAATAATACAAATAAAAAATGATTTTAAAAAATGTAAAAAATTATTTTACAAAAGTGAAAACTGCCCCCCCCCCCCC